>NW_027130214.1:0-137163 GCF_026122565.2 Emydura macquarii macquarii
CTAGGCTTTCTGCTTTCTCTAAATCACCTGTCTGAGATGCTTGCTCATCCAGCTTGGTCTATTTCTGTTTATCCTTCCATTTATTTTGAACTGAATTAGCTCATGGTCACTTGAACCAAAAGCTGTCCCCTACAACCAGTTCTTCTATGATGTCCTCACTACTCACCAATACCCAATTCTAAAATGGCAACCCCTGTTGTTGGTTCAGTAACTATTTGGTGAAGGAATCTGTTAACTCTCACAGCCAGGAAAATCTGGGCCCTATTATTACTACTAGAACTTGTCCTCCAGTCTATATCTGGGAAGTTAAAGTCTCCCAGAATCGCACAGTTCCCAGTAGTATTTACTTCATTAAAAGCCTTAAAGAGGTCTCTATCCATGTCCAAATCTGATCCTGGTGGTCTGTAGCACACCCCAAGCACTATCCCAGAGGAAACTCTAGTAGTTTTGTTCCCCAATGTCAGTTTTACCCAGACAGAATCTGTCTTA
The DNA here is from genome assembly GCF_026122565.2 of Emydura macquarii macquarii. Lineage (NCBI taxonomy): Eukaryota > Metazoa > Chordata > Testudines > Chelidae > Emydura > Emydura macquarii. The sequence goes on from NW_027130214.1 coordinate 490, forward strand.
TCAATTCCATTACTTCTAAATTCTTTACAGTCTATCTCATCATTCATATACAATGCTACTCCACCACTTTTGCCTTTATATCTGTCTTTCCTAAACAAGATATACCCTTCAATACTTGTATACCAGTCGTGACTACTATTCCATCACGTTTCTGTTATCCCTAAAATATCTGGTTTCACTTCCTCTATCAGTAGCTCTAGTTCTGCCATTTTGTTGCCCACGGTCCTCAAACTGGGATGCAAACATCTTAATTTTTGCTGTTTGGCTTTGCTCACTTTCCTTACCTGATTTAGCAAAGTCATTCTACTGCCAATATCGCCTATCAGACTGGTATCTACGCAACCCTTCCCCTTAATGTCCATTCTGCTCCGCACTGCTGTGTCCTTTCTTACTTCCTTTTCCTCCCTCTCAATGCTAAAACCAGGCCTGGAGATTACCTGGGCATCTCCCAGCCATCTCCCCCAACTCCCTAGTTTAAAGCTCCCTTTATCAGTTGTGCCAGCTTCCATCTTAAAAGTGCATTTCCCTCCCATAGCATAGTGCTGTGGCCTTCCTTGGAGCCGGGGACTAAGGAAGGGTCGCTCTGCCTCCGCTGGACAGAACCAGCCCCTGCAGGCCCAGCCACCCAGAAGGCCCAATGCTGGCAGTATAAGAGACAGGCCCAGAGCTCAGTGGGGAGAGAGCCGCTGCCGGAGGCAGATGTGCCGTCGCACCAGCTGCAGCCAAGGCCTGAACCAGGCCGGGCCTCTGCCCCAAGAGAACGCCTCCCAGAGCAGAGGCCCCGGGAACGGCCCAAGCAACCAACCGCTAAGGGCTGGTTGGGCCTTCAGGGCCGCTAGACTGGCCAAGGCCTACAGGTCCCAAGGACTGGGCCAGGCCTGTGGGCCCTTGTGATGGGACTGAGCCCCCTGAGACAGAGGGCTGGGAGATCCCCTCCGAGGCCAACGCCAACCTGGAGGAGCTGCCAAAGGCAGAATCCCTAGAGACAGGACAGGATCTGGAGGAGCTGCCTAAGGCCGGGCCATCTCCCACACTCTGTGACCTGGAGGAGTTGCCCCTCGCAGAGGAGCTCCCCGCCTTGTCACCGCTGGACAAGGAGGGACTGGTGGGCCGACCCCGGGCCGTACACCCCAGTGATCCCGAGGACCCGGGCGACTCAGGTACCTGGGGATACGGGGAGGAAGTGGCCCAGGGATAGCCACAGCCACTGGCCTGAATCAGGGGCGGAACCACTCCGTCAGCGTGTTGCGGCAGGAGCCCCGCTCACTCAGTGGTGAACGCCTTTGCCATTGGGCTGGGATGCAGGGGAGACAGGTGGGCCTGCGTTCCCCTCCCCTCTTCCCTAGCCAACCGGGGAGAAAGTGATCTCCCTTGTCCGTGCAACCAAGGGGACCATAGACTGCTCACTCACCTGCCCTGCCTAAGGGCCAGGGCCATAGACTGCTTGCTCGCCTGCCCTGCCTAAGGGCTGGGGCCATAGACTGCTTTGACAGCCCGCCCGTGGGATGGCCGGGGGCTACAGACTCCTAACAGACTGCTAATTCCTCTTAGCAGAGGCGTTGTGGCCTTCCTCGGAGCCTGGGACCGAGGAAGGGTCGCAACGCCCCAACTGGGTTGTGCTGCCCGCCTACACCTCCGTACTCAGGTGAAGTCAATCCCAAGAGAACTGTCCTCTGCCCATGAATACCTCCCGGTGACCAGACATCACAAAGCCCTCCTTACAGCACCACTGCCTGAGCCATCTGTTGATCATCAGAATCTTGTCAGGCCTTTGTTGTCCTCCTGTAGGGACAGGCAGAATCCAACTGGAGAATAGAATGATTATTCCCCTCTATTAGGCATTGGTGAGGCCGCATTTAGAATATTGTGTCCAGTTTTGGGCCCCCCACTACAAAAAGGATGTGGACAAGTTGGAGAGAGTCCAGCGGAGGGCAACAAAAATGATTAGGGGGCTGGAGCACAGGACTTATGAGGAGAGGCTGAGGGAACTGGGCTTGTTTAGTCTTCAAAAGAGAAGAGTGAGGGGGGATTTGATAGCGGCCTTTAACTACCTGAAAGGGGGTTCCAGGGAGGATGGGGCTAGGCTGTTCTCAGTGGTGGCAGATGACAGAACAAGGAACAACAGTCTCAAGTTGCAGGGCGGGAGGTCTAGGTTGGACATTAGGAAAAAGTTTTTTACTAGGAGGGTGGTGAAGCACTGGAATGGGCTACCTAGGGAGGTGGTGGAATCTCCATCTTTAGAGGTTTTTAAGCTGAGGCTTGACAAAGCCCTGGCTGGGATGATATAGCTGAGGTTAGTCCTGCTTTGAGCAGGGGTTGGACTAGATGACCTCCTGAGGTCCCTTCCAACTCTAATATTCTATGATTCTATGATCACCTGAGCCTCCATTTCCTTAAGAGTCCTCCCCAGTGTGGCATAGTCTCATTCGATACGTTCCAGATAGAATCTAGCTATGTCATTTGTACCCACATGAAGGACAATCAGTGGATTCTTTCCTGCTCCCATTAGGATCCTCTTCAGCCCCAGGTCCGCATCCCGTATCTTAGCACCTGGCAGACAGCACAGACCTTCTGTTCTCCGGATCAGCTCTGGTTACCGGCCTGTCTGTTCTTCTCAGCAGACCTGCCTTTTCCTGGTGATGGTGCAATTTTATGGCCTGTCCCCTGTTCTTTCTGGCTGAAAGACATCTCGTCTACTATTCTACTTTGCAATCCTCTGCAATCGTTCCAGTATCCTGCTGGGGCTCTTATTTGGTGGTATCTCCTTTGGCTCATCCTCTCTTTGTATAGGAAAAGCTGCTCTTCTCTTCTTCCTTGCCCTCCCACCTTCAACAACCACCTGCTGTGCCCTTTCTTCATTTTCAGCTCCTCAAACCTGAGCTCTCTTTCTCCTTCACTAGCCCATCTTGGCCTCTGCCGGGTTCTCACTCTCACATGCTTCCACTGGCCACTGTCCTCACCCAGCAGTCTCCCCTCAGAGTTTGTTGGTCCTGCTTCCGTCTGCAGGTCTGGCTTTTTCCCTTCAGCCTCCACATTCCTTTGCTCCATCACCTGCTCGAAAGCCCTTCTAAACTCAACCAGAGTTTCCACCTGCATCTCCAACTCTCGAATCTTCGCTTCCATCAGCTCTATGAGGAGGCACTTCATACAAACGAAGAACTTTTGAGGTACCACCTCCAGGATCATGTACATTCTGCAGCTTCCACACCCAGTCATCTCCATTGTCTCTTCCACTGCCTGAGTGACTACCACTGCCGCCTCTGAATCTGTCATAGCCTTTCCCCTCCTTCCTGTCAGTGAGAGACGCTAAAACGAAAACCTCACCAAAACAATCCCCAACGAGCACCAACAATACCAGAACACCACAGACCCCTCTCCTCAAACTCCCCTTGCAAACACCCCTGTTTTCAGCTCTGTTTGATGGCTCCTGTGCTGGTGCCTTATTGAGTGGCTGGCCTTATAGGGATCCTAATAAGGGAATTCCCACCCCCTGATTAGGGTCAGCTATGACCTGGCGAAGGTACTTGCTACCGCCCTGATAGCACATTCCACAAGGGCACAAGCTTCTTCAGCAGCATTCCTGGCACAGGTCCCGATCCAGGACATCTGCAACATGGTCTTCAATCCACATCTTTGCATCACACTGCACCCTCACTCGGCAAGACTGAGACAATGCTGCATTTGGCAGAGAGGTTCTGCAGACTGCGTGCCAATGAATGCCGATCCTGGCTCCTGCACAAGGGTTGAGAGTCACCTACTCTGGAATCGACATAAGCAAGCACTTGATGAAGAAAAAATGGGAACACAAATGCTGAAAGGCCTTCACGGGAGCCACAACTACTGCTTAGACTCCCTGGTCATCGTCTCCTGCTCTAGAAGTGAGAGAATCCACGTGGGAGAGTAACCCCAGCAATGCACTGAATGTTGGAAAAGCTTCAGACGGAGCTCACACCTTGAAAGGCCATCAGAGACTGCACCTGGGGCAGAGTCCATCAAATTCTCTCCCTTTGGGGCATTCAGGGTTTTGCTCTGCCCTGGCAGATGGAACTGTTGATCAGGAGAGATTACTAGCACAGGCTGACAAGGGTGAGAATGGCTCTGAGCTGGGCTATTATTGCTGGCACCTCTGTTTGGAAGTGTAGAATGGCTTTTCTGTAAATAATACAATTATTTATCTGTGACAATACCTAAGCAGGATCCAGAACAGCAGCGATCCTTTATGTCCTTGCTTCAGTCACAGTTATGGCCTGTCCCCACTTTGCTCTCTTTTAGTTATTAACACAGATATCTTGTTTCTTTCCCATCCTGTTTACACTTTAATTCAACTCTGTAATGCCCTTTTCAGAAGCATCGGGTGTTTTGAAGCTAAGATAGCTGTACGGAGCTCTCTGAAAATTAAACAGCCCGGGCTCTGATTTGACCGTTTATGCTTCCCTCCTCCGCTGGCATTTGGAGGTGTACATGGAAAGAGACACACTCCTTGATATTTTTCTCCATGGTGGAGATAGATAGCTGAAAACTTATTATCCCTTTGGGCTCATCGTCGGTATCGTTCTCCTAGTGGTTCTCTTTCTTGGATTTTCTCTTTTATGTTTAATGTCTTGTTGCTCAGTATTTAGGCTCATGGCCTCCATGTGACTCCTCCTGGGGTTCAGGGCGAGACTTCCATTAGATTTAGAAGTGTGAAGGTTTTTACCCCTTCACTCTTCTCCCGTATTGCAGGTCTTGATGTATCATCATAAGCCCAACCAGGAGGCCCCCTCGGTATTTTATCTGAGGTCCCCTAAGGTGAGCTGTAACTTCGTAACGTCATTCAGTGCCTTTCTCTTTCCAGTTGTAGTTGCTAAGCCTTGACAGCTCTGCACTTTGTGCCTTCCTACGCTCACTGCCATGTTCTCTGGCTCTTCTCAAAATCTGCTCACTTTGCTCCAAGTAGTGTAATGCTAGTATTATGTTTGTTAGTACTGGGTGGGGGCATAATAAATGTTTCTGAGTCATCTCACATCTTTAGGAAGGTACAGAAGGCATGCTTTAGAAATGGAATGGCTTCATCTTTGTCTCCAGTTTAAAGGAAATTCCAAACCAGTATGTTAATTCTTCTTTCATGTTCTCTCTCTCTCTTCTACCTTCTCTGCAGGGTCCTTTCTTCTTTCCAGCAACTTATTTTTACTCGGTAAGCATGTTCCGAATTCCATGCACTGCCTCAGGCCTTTTTCTCGCAGCTATAGGATGCTGAACAATTTCAAACCCTTCTGAAAGACTCATTTCTGGCTTGGATTATATTAGACTTGCCTAATAACCTCACACTTTACTTCTGAGAGTTCCCAAGGAGTGGAAGTGCCTTTGTTAAGACATGGTGTAGGAAGGCATTGTGGCCTTCCTTGGAGCCTGGGCCCCAGGAAGGGCCGCAACACCCAGGCCAGAAAGGAACAGATCCAGCAGGCCAGTATAAAAGTATAAAAGTCTAAGTATAAAAGGCAGGCCCCACAGCTCAGTAGGACACAGGCTGCCGCTGGAGGCAGATGTGCCGTCCTGCCAGCTGCAACATAGACCTGACCCCAGCCAGGCAGCCGCCCCAAGCAACCACCTTCCTGGACAGAGGTGCCTGAGACAGCCCGACTTACCAAGCTCCAGGGCCTAGGTAGGACCTCCGGGCCTCAGTGACTGGACCGGGCTACCGAGCCGCAGGGACTGGATAGGGCCTCCGGGCCCCAGTGCCTGGACCGAGTCCCCCAAGGCCTGTGTGTGCGAGATGCCCCCTGAGGCCAGCCCTAACCTGGAGGAACTGCCTGATGCCGAGCCCCGGAGCCCTGTGACCTGGACAGAGGAGCTCCCTGATTTGCCGCCGGTCGATGAAGAGGGACTGCTGAGCCTGCTGCGTGCTGAGTACCCCAGTGACCCCGAGCACACGGAGGACACAGGTACCTGGGGACCAGGGGGAGGAAGTGGCCCAGGGCAACCATAGCCAGTGGCTGAGTCAGGGGCAAGACCCTGTCGGCGTGTTGTGGCAGGAGCCCCGCAGATTCAGTGGCAAAGGCATTTGCGACTGCTGGGGCCCTGGGCTGAGACGCAGTGGACGGGTGGGCCTGCATCCTCCTTCCCTAGCCACGCCGGGAGAAAGGGTTCTGCCCTGCCACTGCAGACAGCGGATCCACTCCATATCTGCCTTGTCCTGCCAAAGGGACAGAGGCTATAGGCTGCTTACCTGTCTCACCCTGCCTGAGGGGTTGGAGACTACAGACTGCTCACCTGTCTCACCCTGCCTGAGGGCCGGAGGCATTAGACTGCGTTAATTGCCCCGCCTGTGGGAAGGCCGGGGGCTATAAACTCTTAAACAGACACAGCTTATTCCCCTAAAGGAAGGCGCTGTGGCCTTCCTCTGAGCCTGGGCCTGATGAAGCATCGCAATGCCTGTCCAGACCATGCCACTGGCCTACACATGGTCTTAGAAACTTAGGTGGGTGGGCTCTCTCTTTACAGGGGTTGGGGAAATCCTACACTTGAACACACTTGTAATGGAGTCCCTGACCACGCTGTCTCGAGAGCCTGTTTCCATTTTCTCTCATCTCTACCACGCACAAACTGCCCTTTTTTCTCACATGGGTGGGATATGGAAGTTGTGCAAGTTTGGATGTTGTTGCCACTTTAATTGATTAGCATTTGTGCTCCCATTTTTCCTTCTTCAAGTGCTTGCTCATCTCGATTCCAGTGTAGGTGACTCCCAAGCCATTGTGCAGGAGGAGGGATCGGCGTTCATTGGCACGCAGTCTGCAGAACCGCTCTGCCAAACTCAGCATCGTCTCTGTCTTGCCGAGTGAGGGTGTTGTTTGATGCAAAGATGTGGATTGAAGACCATGCTGCAGATGTCCTGGATTGGGACCTGTGCCAAGAATGCTGCTGAAGAAGCTTGTGCGCTTGTGCAATATGCTGTCAGGGCGGTAGCAGCTCATAACTTCGCCAGGTCATAGCTGACCCTAATTAGGGGGTGGGAATTCCCTAATTAAGGTCCCTATAAGGCCAGCCACTTAATAAGGAACCAGCACAGGAGCCAGCAAACAGAGATGAAAACAGCCATATGTTATGGTCAGTGCTTCCCCATGGAAGGATATTGCACTGAGGGGTTTATGACTAAGCTGGGGCAATCTGTGCTGCCCTCTGTCAGAGAGGCTATCGGATGGGTGGGACTGTTACTCAGTGTGGAAATACTACTACTGAAACAAGGATGCACAAGAGCCTGTCCACGTGCACGTCTGGGTCTCAGGGATTCAGCCCGGAGCTCATCAGCCGGGAGCAGCAGCAGATGCTCAGATTCTATGACAATTGAGCAGCAGTATAGAAATTATGAGAAATAAATGAGCACGTCTAACCCTTGGCTGTTCTTTTCTCTCTGGCATTTTAGCATTGAAGGACAACTCAAGCTAGTCTGCAAGTCTCAGTTAGCCCTGACAATCTGAGCCTCTGCTATCAGTGTATTTTCTCTTTACTCTCTGGAGAGGTTCTTACGCTGAAATTCTCCTGAGTTTATTTTCTACCCCTCCACCTGCTCACGGAGCACAGGGAATTGTCCCGGAGTCCTGGCCAATCTCAGAATCCTCAGGGACTGTATGGGAGAAACATAAAGGTCCCTGTCCAGCACCGCAAATGTCATATGTGAGATTCGTACACTCATTCTCGGGCCGCAGGAAGGAGATTTCCTCTCTCTGCTGCGTGCAATTCAGGTGAGTTGCCTGTTTCTGCAATAATGTTAGTGCTAAGGGCTCGGGAACGGTTCAGGTCAAAAACAATCTGGGCAGGAATTCTCCAGCATGGAGACTTGAACTGTTTAATATTGTCAGAAACATGAAGGGATTTAGAATAGGAACGAAAGATTTATTGTAAATATTTTAGAAAAATATTTGTTTTTAAATTCATTTTCTTCTCTCTTACTATGTCTGTCTATCTATCTCAGTATCTTCCTTTTTTTCAATATGTTTAGTTTTTCTCTTGTTCGTCCAAGTTTTCCAATTCTGGAACTTTACTGCCATGTTAATAAGTGTACAAAAATCCTCTGCATTTGATATCCGTGATACCCGAGATTTCACAACACGAATGGGTCACACAGGGCTTTACAGACTGGCCAGATTCTGCTCTCACCTTCTGCCTTCAGTGGCTCACTTCAGATTGACACTGGTATCACTAAGAGGAAAATCAGGACCCCTGTGTTTTGAAATCCCCATCTTTCATGTCCAGTCTCAGGAAGTCTCATAAACTGGGGATCTTCCCTCAGACTCTTTCAGCACCCTCACAGAATAGCTCTCGCAGCTGCAGGACCTAAAGCCTTGATTTTCACGGCAGAAAGCCTAAAGTTCAAAACTAAGGATAACATTTTGGTCCCATTGATACCAGTAGCAAAATTCCCATCAGGGCCAGGATTTCACCCCAAATCCACATAAAAGGACTTTAGTAAATGGCCTGATTTTCACCGGCCATGAGCCTCCAGTGACTTCAGCTGGAGTCGTCCTGCAGCCTCTAAGGATGTGTGAGCTCATCTGGCCCAGAGAAGAACCGAGAGGAGAGTAGCTGAAATGTTAAACTCATTGCTTAGAGGTTCTAAACAAGTAGGGTAACGATCTCTTTCGGTGGCTGGTGCGGTGCTGCTCTCTCTGTTCTCCTGTGTCTCTGGTTCTATAGAGGATGAGAAGCACCAAAATTCAATTAAAATAAAAGCATGTTTCTGGCTGAGAGGAAACCAGGCAGTGTTGGAAATCTGACTGGGGGGAGATCCAGGAACACTTGATGTCTATGTGGGAGGGAGGGCGGATGTACATTCCTCAGGACCCAGATATTATAGGGTCTCGTCATTGTTTTTCTCATCTAAAATGTTCATCCACACAGTGTCTCACGGGATGCCTCGGCCTTGTGAAAAACACACCTAGAGTATCACTTCCCAGGCTCTAAAGTCACATGAGACATTTCCCGCCTGGGACTAAATTCAGCACTTTCATAAGTAAAAAAAAATGCCTTCAGTTAAGCTCAGGCAGGAGCTTCCAGGTAAAATGCCTCCAGCTGACTCCTGTATGTGCTGCAGGGACATGTTAACAGATCTCCAGGCAAAAGGGACCACTGTGATCATCTAGTCTGACCTCCAGTATAGCACAGGCCAGAGACCTGCCCCCAAGGAATTCCTAGAGCTGAGCTTATAGAGAAACATCCAACCTTGGCTTAGAAAATCTCAGTGTTGTAGAATCTGCCATGACCTTGGTAAATTGCTCCAATGTTTAATTAGTCTCTATATTTAAAAGTTGTACACCTTATTTATATTCAGTAATTGTCTGACATCAACTTCCAACCATTGGACGGTGTTATACATTTCTATGCTACCATGAAAAGCCCATTATTCAATATTTGTTCCCTCTGTGGGGACTTGTAGACTGTTATCAAGTCACCCCTTCATCATTTCTCTTACACGAAGTAGATTGACTGAGTTCTTTGAGTCTATCACTGTAAAGGAGAGTTTCTCATCTTTTAAACATTCTTCTTGTTCTTCTCTGAATCCTCTCCAGTGTATCAACATCCAATATTATCCCCTCACTCACCCCCGTTCCCCAAATCTTGTTCAGTGTCACTGCTTCCCGCGATAGAGACCCCATCACATAAGCATCACCTACCTTCTTTGTTCTTAGACGTATACATCTACATAGCTAGATTAGAACACATATTGTTTGCTTCAACCCAGTTTTCCAACCAGTCCCTATTGCTCTGAATCAGTGACCTGTCCTCTTCCTTATTTAGCTTCCCCCGATTTTTGTGGAATCTGCATGAGAAAGGTAAACAGCTGGTTTGCTGGCAAGTGTCTCTCCTTACCCCTGTCAGTTAACAAGGCAGAATAAGAAAGCCACTGTTCTTGGTATGTCTCAGAGAAAGCTGGGTGCCTTTAAGAAAGTGTCTCACCAAAAGAAACAAGGGAAGTTAGAGAGCACACAGTCCCAGCCTGGCATGATAGTGTCCGTTTCCATGGGGTAAACTTGGCTCCTTTTCAAAAGAGCAATAGCATTGTGGATCCATCTATCTATGGTCTATCACATCCAGTGTCCTCTCTTTGACAGAGACAAAGCTAGTGGCTGCTGAAGAAGATGTTGAGGGGATAACCTAACCTTCTTGATGCTGTCATCTTAAGACCTACAGACAGAGATTGCCTTGTGCCCTGAAACTTGCGGGTGTACTGGCTTTCCAAGATATTTATTTAGCTGTATCTATTGTAATAAAAGATTTAATCCACACAAATATCCTAACCCCGTCCAATTCTTGCTTAGCTCCTGGCCTCAACTTCATCTTGTGGCAATGAGTTCCTCTGTCTAACTATGCACTGAGTGAAGGAAGCATTCTTTTTGTAATGAGTGTTGAATTTGCCATTTTTCAGTTTAATTGAGTAGCCTATTGAACTTGTGTTATGAGACAGGGAGAACACATGCTTGAAATACTCTCTACCAGTCAGTATTTTATTGACTCTTCTCAAATCCCCTCTTATTCCTCTACTTTCTAAGGTAAGAACCCCAGTCTTTTCAACCTCTGTCCCTGTGAGCCTTTTCCCAGGCCCTTCATCATTCTGAACTCCTCTAGTTCTGCAATATCCTGTTTGAGAAGGGTGCTCAGTACTGCACAGAGGAGTCCAGAGGAGGGTGAAGAATTGACTAATTGATCTCATGGCATTGTACATTTGTATTATTCCCCATCCCACTCCTCCTGTGTCCCAACTTCTTCCTTAGTTTTTGGCCATGCTGGCACTTTCAGCAGGGTTTCACAGAGTCTAGTACCGTCACACCATGTCCCTCTCGTGAGTTCATAAAGTTAAATTAGAACCTTGTAAGGAGTTAAAGTTTTTCCCTCCAATGGGCATATACTTTGCAATGATTGACATCGAATGTCATCTCCCATCATGTTGCTTGTTCACCGACCTTGGATGTCTGAGGCCATCTCTGGAATGGATTACGGCCTAAATAATTTGTTCCTTTATGCAAATGCTGCCATCTCACTGCTCAACCCCCTTTCTAGACTGTTAATAACTAAAAATTTAACATGCTATTTGTTACCAAGTACCTAACCCCTCTCACTGGGCTTCTTTCCCTTCAGAGGCATCCAGAGCATTTCTGAGGCTGAATAGCGCATTGGCCACCTCATGTCAGCTTTCAACCTCACCCCTTCTGACCCGTCAGCATTCATCCTAAACGGCATCCCGGGGCTGGAAGCTGCCCACATCTGGATTTCCATCCCTTTCTCTATGTTCTACATCATCAGCCTGCTGGGAAATTTCATGATTCTGTTTCTTGTAAGCAAAGAGCAGACCCTGCACAAGCCCATGTTCCTGCTGCTCTCCATGCTGGCGCTCACAGACATCGGTGGGTCTACCTGTGTCATGCCGAAGGCACTGTGCATATTTTGGTTCGGTTTCAAAAGCATCACTGTGGACGGCTGCCTAACCCAGATGTTCTTCTTTAACACGGTTGCTGCTATGCACACAGCCGTCCTTGTGATAATGGCCTTCGATCGCTACGTCGCCATATGTGACCCTCTGAGATACGCCACCATCCTCACCAACACACGAATCGCTAAGCTAGGGCTACTGGGTTTGATACGAGCTGTTCTCTTAGTTCTGCCGGAGCCCCTGCTACTGTGGAGGCTGCCATTCTGCACCAACCGTGTTATCCCACACACGTACTGCGAGCACATTGCTGTGGTGAAGATGTCTTGTGGGGACACCAGAATCAACCGGACGTACGGCCTGGTGATATCATTAGTGATCATTGGGATAGACCTGACACTCATTGGCCTGTCCTATGGGCTGATCATCAGGGCCGTCCTCAGGATCTCCTCCAAGAAAGCCCACCGGAAAGCCCTCAACACCTGCACAGCCCACATCTGTGTGATGCTGGTGACTTATACTACCAACCTTTTCTCCGTCCTGACACACAGGTTCGGTCAGGGCATCGCTGACCATGTTCACATCCTCATGGCCAACCTCTATCTCCTTGTGCCCCCCATGCTCAACCCTATCATTTATGGGATCAAAACCAAAGAGCTTCGTGAAAAAATGGGAAAATACACCTGCAGAATGTGATCGTCTGGGGCCACTGACTCTAAACATGTGTGACAGGAGAGGGAAAGGATGTCTCCTCGTTAATCAAGGGTGCTCTGTCCCAATTTGGCTGAGCTCAGCCTTGTGGCAGTTCACAGTTTCAGAAGTTCCTCACGCCTAATGTCTTATCACTGCATCACCAAGCACTGCCCTCTCCATTGCGAAGTTCCATCTCTCCAACCATCACCTGATCTCTTCCAAAATCACCTGTCGTCCTCAAGTCCCACACACCCTGTCACTTGGCCTTTATGTGATTTTTAGACCACCAGCCCTGATGATTTCTCATATGTTGTCCGTCGTATTTTCCATCAGTATGGTTGTTGATTCTCACCATTCCTCACTCTCCTCCATCTTTGACTCTTTTGCCCCTCTCTGCCATCACAGGGTCCCCAGCTCTGTCATCCATCATAGAATCATAGAATCATAGAATATTAGAGTTGGAAGGGACCTCAGGAGGTCATCTAGTCCAACCCCCTGCTCAAAGCAGGACTAACCTCAGCTATATCATCCCAACCAGGGCTTTGTCAAGCCTCAGCTTAAAAACCTATAAGGATGGAGATTCCACCACCTCCCTAGGTAACCCATTCCAATGCTTCACCACCCTCCTAGGCCCCAACAATCCCTTCCAGTTCTGAGTCTCCCCAAATCGGTCTCTCTGGAGTTTATCTATCAGACACTTGGAGTTTTGCCTCTGCATCCTTTCTCACAATGACATGAAATCTGCTCTAAATTATCAGTTCATTTTGGGACACACATTGCACACAGATTCGGGTCAAAATAAACAAAAAATCTATTTCATAGAAAATCACAGGTGCGAAGATGAAATAGCGATGAAAAGCAAACAGAGACGATTTACACAGGAAATAAACAAAGATGCAATCTCAGGATTTCCACATCTTTACTAGTCAAGTTCTCTTTTCTAATGCAAGTGACCTGTTGTCCATGAAGAGTTTCCCACGTGCCTTCTGTGAACAAGAGGATTCAGTGTTTCCCAGACAGCACCCTGCTTAGACACTGCAGAGTGCCACAGTCTGACCTTTTGGGCATAAGCTAAACCAGTAAAGGGGTCTCTCACCACCTGCCTTGTAACCTTGGGGACTTAACACTGTGCTGTTATGGCTCACGGCCCTGCACCAGTAACCAGCCCACAAGAATCGTGGTCTCACCCTGGCTTCCAGCAGCCGACTTACTCCTTGCAGGGTGATGCCAACAGCCTCTGTAAATCCATCTCCCCAAGTTCTGGAGCGGCCAGGCTGCCGACATTCGCCATTTCTAGTGTGAAACATCTGCCGACCCTCCAGCAGGGCACAAGTACCAGGACTGAGGTTCTGAGTTTGAATTTGATTGTCCGCTCATAGCTTTGTTGCTAATGTGGAGCAACTCCTTCTGGGGCTTGTAGCACAGCTTGGATTACATAAAAAAGCTGCGTGTTTGTTATTTGATATAGAGACCAATGTGTTCATAACAAAAGCTTCTTTTCAATACCTAGCTTGGGCTACTCTGGGGCTAGTTTTTAAGTGACTTTGAGCCATGGACACAGTGGAAATCTGGCAACTAGGGCAGAGCTAAGGAGAGAGCAGCTGCCCGAGTGGAGCTGGGGGCAGAGCAGCAGCAGCCACAACCAGAGGGGCCAGAGAAGCAGCCAGAAGGCAGAGCTGTGCAGGAGGCAGAGCGGCAGTGCTGAGCCAGAGCCGGGCAGCTGGAGCAACTCAGACCAGCTGTGCCAACGGGGAGGCAGGGCTGATCTACAGCAGGGAGCTGCAGGGCCAGAGCTGGGATAGGAGGTGCCTGTCGAGCCACAAATAACATGGCAGCCGAGTGTGGTGAGTGGCTGGGGAGAGCAAGGTGGGGCCCTGGGCAGAGGGCCCAGCGCAGGGAGATGTTGCCAGACAAGAAGGCCTTGTAGGCTGGTCTTTGGTGTGGGGTGGGGGATATTGACCCCGATGGGAGCCGATGCTGGGGAGAAGAAGCCACTGACAATACTGCAGCTTTCTGACACTAGGAGGCTTTCCACCAGTCCCTGTGTGAGCAGGGTTCTTGCTCAGTTTGAGGAACTGACGCTGCACTTTCAGACAGCCAAAGACAAAGACAAAGGAAGCAACTACAAGGCAAAGTGGGTGCTGAGGACTCATTGCGGAGAGGCCCACTGATGTAAAAGAGCAACTCCTAGAAAGTGTTTGTGAGAGCAATTCAGATGGATGAGTCCACAGATAAATCAAATGCTGCACAGCTACTGGTGTGTATTCGCTTTGCTACAACCATAGATTTAAAAGAGGAATTTCTCTTTTGCTGTACACTGCCAACATGAAAAACTGGGGAAGAGCTTTTGAAACTATTAAGTAATTTTGTTTGAGACACAGACCTTGACTGGGGACGTTGGTTTGGAATCAGCAGCGATGGCGCACGGTCCGTGACAGGATGGCATAGCCAGCTTGTAAGGAGGCTGTAGAAAGTGGCCCCTAGAGCATCCTGGAATCATTGTATGATCCACAGACAGGCATTGGCTACTAAGATGATGCCAGAGGAGCTCGGCCATGTTCTGTCAGCTGCAGTAAAAAAGACAAACTTTATAAAGTCACGCCTGGTTAATTCAAGGGTTTTTGCCATTTTCTGTGAGCAGATGGGAGCAAACTTCACACAGTTGTTGTTACATGCAGAAGTTCCTTGGCTGTCCAGGGCAAGGCGCTGACAAATCTCTGTGAACTGCATGAAGCCATCCATATTTTTCTTGCCGATAATATGAATATGGCAGCCAGATATGACAACAAGGATATTCAGTGAGTGTCACTGACACACTTTACAAGTGGAGAGCAACCAAATTTTCTAAACGTATCATTTCAGGGGTGAGATGTGAATGTTTTCATTGCTAACGATCATTAGCAACATGAACTGTGGTCTTCACGTGTGCAGCAGAGATCTGTTTGCATCTTTTCAACACCGGAGGATGTTGTGTGACCGCACAGTGATCTGTCAGTTGACACTGACCTTCAGCAGAACTCTGTACATGAGTGGTGTGGGCAGGAACACATAGAAAAGATGGTCCTTCCAAGGGAGAAGGAATACGTCTGTGATGAGCCCAGGCTTTGGGTCTGGAATGAGCAAAACTGCAGACACTTACTGTTTTGCCTTGTTATGAACAAGCCTGTATGGGAAACACGCCATCTTTGGAAGATGTTCCTGATGGTGTCCGGGTGAATGGATCACTCATGGTTGAAGAAGGATCTTCTTAAATGATCCATAGCTCATTCTGTGTGCCCGGAAGACAAGAAGTCTCAAGATGCATTGAGTGGTCACACAGAATTCTCATAGGCGGAGGGCTTCCTGGCACTAGGGAGAGGAGCGTGCTCCATGCTGTCTGTTTATTTAGGACATCACTGTGGTGTTGTCTGTAAGAACCAACGTGCATTTGTCCTCAGTGGCTCTGGAAAGATTGACAGGAAAACAACACCACTTGGAACTCTCTGACATTGATATGCAACAAGAGCTCCGCTTCGCACCACAGACAAGGCGTCCATAACTATGGGGCCATATGCCATAGGTGTTTCAGGCTCTGTCTTGCGTGAAGTAGCATGGTTTCTGTGACCTTCTATGATAGTTCCCCTGGCCCAAAGCCAGGTGTCTGAAAGGAAGACTCTGGCCTGGACCGAGTTAAGGACTGACCCTCAGAAATCTATTATTTGAATAGGTGAGAGAGTTAACTTCTGCACATTTATTAGGAGGTCTACATTCTCAAAGGTTGTCCATATCAAACTTACATTGGACTCCACCTGTGCCCTGATGTAACCCATGATCAGCCAATTGTCAAGGTGAAGGTAAACCTGGACCCTTTTTTTCATCAGGAAAGCCGCAACGTCTGCCATGCACTTGGTAAATACGTGAGGAGCTGCTGACTGGTCGAAGGGGAGGACAGTAAACTGGTAGTGACCCTGGTTCACTACGAATCAGCAGAATCTTCTGTGACTCTGAAGGACTGAGATGTGATATTGCGCATCCTTCAAGTCGAGAGCAGCATACAGTCGCCTGGATGCAGAGATGGGGTAATGGAGGGCAAGGAGACCATGCAGAATTACACTTTCTTCATGAATCTTTTGAGGTTTCACAGGTCCAGGATGGGTCTGAGGTGGCTCTTGGCTTTTGGGATTAGGAAATAATCGGAGTAGAAACCTTTGCCCCTTAGCTCCAGAGGAACCTCCTCTACAGCTCCCACTTTTAGGGGTGTTTGCACCCCCTGGATTAGAAGGTGCTCATGAGAAGGGTCCCTGAAGAGGGATGGAGAGGGAAGGAGGGGAACAACTGAACTGTAGGGAGTATCCCCGTCCTATCGTGATTAGCACCCTAGTGTCTGAAGTAATATGGGCCAACCCCCTATAGAAGTCGGATAACCGGTCCAAAAACACAGGGGGATTAGATCCAGTTACTGTTGTGGTGTGCTATCCTCAGTCACACCTACAAATGGTCTGATTTCACCCGCATGATTGTCTCACGGGCCTGGGCCTGCGTGTTTAGGAGGGACAAGGCCTTCTCTTATAGCTCCTGCCACATATCATTGTACAGTTGTGCCTCAGTGGAAACTGGTAAAAGCGAGGTAAGGTTCGTGGTCTTTTATCGCTATTGACTTTTATCCTATTGCATTATTTTATAAAACAAAATTAAAAGTGTCTAAGGCACCTTAAGTTAAAACACAGTATCCTTTTTTTCCTGTTGTAAAATTAGTGTGCAGTGTTGCTGTGCACAATTAAACATATCACTTTCCACCCAAGAGGTGGCTGCATTTCAGTGGCAGGTGACTTCTGTATACGTTTTGTGAATCGAATCTCAAAGTATGTGAAGCACGTTATGATCCTTTGAGATGAAAGGCAGGAGTTAAATCAATGTCACTCATTATCAGCTCACAACTCTGCTACACAGCCATTTGAGACAGGATGTGCAGAAACCTTTGAAACCGCATGTTCAATGCCTTTGCCTTTCCGACTTTATCCATATGCTTATTATTTACACTGGCAGCAGAAATTCCAGGAGGTACAACAGCGCCTATGCCCCAAAATCATGGAATCATAGAATATTAGCATTGGATGGGATCCCACCAGGTCATCTAGTCCAACCCCTTGCTCAAAGCAGCAACAATCCCAACTAAACCATCCCAGCCAGGGCTTTGTGAAGCCACACCATAAAAACCTCTCAGGATAGAGCTTGCACCACTCCCGTAGGTAACCCATTCCAGTGCTTCCCCACACTCCTAGGGAAAAAGTTTTTCCTAATATCCAACCTACACCTCCCCCCTGCAACTTGAGACCATTGCCCCTAGTTCTGTCATCTGCCAGCACTGAGAGCAGCTTAGCTCCATCCTCCCTGGAACCCCCTTCAGGTAGTTAAAGGCTGCTATCAAATCCCCCCTCATTCTTTTCTGCAGTCTGAACAAGCCTAGTTCCCTCAGCCTCTCCGCATAAGTCATGTGCTCCAGCCCCATAATCATATTTGTTGTCCTCCCCTGGACTCTGTCCAATTTGTCCACATCATTTCTGTAGTAGAGGGCCCAGAACTGGACACAATACTCCAAATGTGGCCTCACCAGTGCCGAATAGAGGGGAATAATCACTTCCCTCAATCTGCTGGCAATGTTCCAACAAATTGAGCCCAATATTCCATTAGCCTTTTTGGCATCAAGGGCTCATTGTCCACTATGAATCCCAGGTCCTTTTCTGCTGAACTGCTGCCTAGCCAGGCGGTCCCCAGTCTGTAGCAGTGCCTGGGATTCTTCCACCCTAAGTGCAGAAGTCTGCACTTGTCGTTGTTGAACCTCATCAGATTTGGTTTGGCCCTACCTTCCAATTTTTCGAGGTCACGCTGTATCCTATCCCTACCCTCCTGCGTATTTACCATTTCCCCGAGTTTAGTGTCATCTGTGAACTTGCTGAGGGTGTAATCCACCCCATCTTCTAGATCATTAATGAAGGTGTTGAACAAAACTGTTCACTTCTTAGGTCACTGCATCCAACACAAAGGTGTTTGCTACAAATCAAATTCAACAAAATAAAGCAAACTCGGGAGGACCTTTTAAGTTTAGCTGGCAGTCAACCCACTCACTGTCAGGGTGTTCAACACTGCACTTGCAAACAGATGATAAACGGCTCTTTCTGACAAGCCATTTCTGCTCCGCATCTCGAATAAACATGCACACCGCTGTTAGGGCATGCCGGGAATTGCAGTTCTAATCAGGGGCTGCATAGCCCCAGCCACACGGCCCTCAAGGAGACAAAAAACAAACAGACCAAGAGGTGCTTTCCTTCCCAGCACGGGATCCACAGCTACTCCTCAGACTCCCCTGTCCTCTTCTCCTGCTCTAGATTTCAGAGTATCCACATAAGAGAGTAGCCCCAGGAATAACTGTTTCTGAGTTGTCTCACATCTTAGGAAGGTACAAAAGATGTGATTTAGAAATGGAATGAGTTTATCTTTCTGTCCACTTTAAAAGAGAGCCCTAATGCTTATTTTAATTCTTTTTTCATGGCTCTCTCTCTCTCTCTCTCTCTCTCTTTTCTACCTTCTCTGAAGTGTACTTTTTTTTCCAAGCAGTTTAACTTTTCTCTGTGTCCGTGTTCTGTGTTGCACATACATCCCCATGCCTCTTTCTCAGGCCTTGGAAACTTAGGTCGGTGGGCTCTCTGTGTAGAGGGGCTGCAGGAATCTACACTTGAACACACTAATAACTGGGTTCCTGGCCCTGCAGTCACTAGAATCTCCATTTTCTTTCCTGCTCCAACAAGCACAAATTTCCCCTTTTTTTCTCGTGGATTCAGGGTATAGAAGTCATGCTGCTTTTGTCAAGACTGGGTGCGTTGTCTGTCAGGGAGACCATCTAAGAAGCCGTCCTGCAGGTTCATTGCCAAGATGAAGCGATTCCATTGTGTGGGCAACCTCTGGCTAAGTAGCATGGCCCTTGTGTGCCAGGCGCACTCTCCTGAGAGCTACCAATGAACTGTTGTCCTGGAAAACCACAGGATGATCCATTTATGGCTTGTCCCTGCCCTCCTCTGCTCTTAACCACCAGGCACAGGGAGTGGGGCTTGCGCCTCGAGACATCACAACCTGAGCAGCCTTCTAGGGCACCCATAGAATCATAGAATCATACGCTTCATCATAGAATCATAGAACCAACGCTTTGTAAATGGCCACGATTCTCCTAAGAAAACAAACCCCATTCCCCACTCTCCTGGGTAACAGGGGCTGCAGCCACCTTCCTCGGGGGAATCTGCCAGCCACCCAGTCATCCCCTTCCTGAGCAGTGCTGAATGCTATCGCCTTGTCCACCAGTCCCAAGATGGCCTTCTTCAGAGGGCGGAAACAATCCATGGTGACTGCAGGGGCAGTGGGAGAATCCCTGCCCAATACAGCACCGAGCTCTTTGTAAAAGGGACGGGTCTTGGCAGCGACTCCAGACAGCATGTCGTGCTGCTCCATAACGCGTCGGCAGGACTCCCTCATTTCCTGCCCCTTTGCCCCTCATCCTGGTGGATCCCAGGTTTTGTATTGCTGTGGGTAGCTCTGTTCCTGTGGGAATGCCACAGTTGTTCCTGCAGATGCTCCTCTCTGCACCGCCCCAGGGAGTCTGGACATAGGCCCTATGAAATGTGTTTTATTATTGTGGGTTTGGGGATTCATTATTTTCTCATTTCATTTTTTTTCCATTTTTAAAAAAATAATTCCATAACAATGGTGTTTGAATGAAAATGGTTTGATCCATTAACCATTTCAGTAGCTTTACTATAAAGGTATAAAAATGTTCAGAACTGGATTGCAATGGGAAACACTGATTTCATGTAAAAAAATCCTACAATTTCAACAAAACCTTCTGCAGATAAACAGGATATGGTAAAAGGAACCATTTTAAATCACTAGATCGGGTCCACTCCATAGGGGGAATGTCGTCTTCCTCCTGGCAACCTGGGCCAGACCCAGGGTGTCGATCTCATTCAATACAGAGCAGAGATCCCCTCCCACCACCATAAGGACTTCCCTGGTAGCAGCCGCAGTGACGGTTGCCACGATGCCAGGGGGGGGGGGGGGGGGCCGGTAACAAAGGGAAGGGGGGATTCTTGCCAGGGCCCTCTCGAGAGGGACTCCAGAGAGAGATGGTGCAGCCCACATCTGCGACCTTGGCTGCCTCGGCTGGTGCCACCCACTGGGCCCCAGCACGGGGTGCGGCGAAGGGCCCATCACCAGAAGCCCCCTGTGTGGTCTTACAGGGACTCCCCCAGCCCCGCATGGTGAGGGGGGTGGCTGGGCTCGAGTCTTGCACTTGCCGCACTTGCCCTGCACAAGCACCCGGTCTGCCGAGGTGTAGGGCTGGTCAGTGGGGGCAGGACTGGGGGGCAAGAACACAGTTGTGGGGCTCGGGAAGGCAGGGGCAGGAGAGTGGGGAGGGAAAGGACTCCCCCTGGGGCGAGCCCCCACTGGTGCCCAAAAATGCCGGCCCTGGCTCCCTCTGCTCTGCAGGACAGGAAGGGCCCACCCCTCGTCTGGGTGCTGTGGGGGGCCACCCTCAGGGCCGGAACAGGGGTGACATCATGCGACAGAGGAGGAGGGGCGGCCACAGGGACTGGACAGCTAGGGTCACCGCCGCTGACCTAGCCGGCGCCCTCCTGGGTCTCAGGGGTCCGAGTATCCTGCCTTGCCGGGCCAGGGCATCACATGAGTAGAGGACCCGGTACAGAGCCCATTGATGGGACACCAGAAACGGCCCCTCAGCTGACTCACCATCACGTGCGGGTCTTGCAGCTGAGGGGAATAGGGCTAATCACCCAGAGGGGCTTCCCCAGGGTGAAGAGGAGAGGCAGAAGGGCAGCACTGGGGAGGAAGGGCAGGACGGAGGGAGCACCACCCATACACCCAGATCCTCCAGGGATTTCCCCCAGGGCAGCAGACAGGGGGAACCATAGGGGAAAACCCAGGTACAGCTTGGGGGCAGGACTGATACCGCTCCTCCCTAGGGCTGCACCACCACAACTACAGCCCTGCTGCAGGAGTCAAGGAGAGATACTCTGCCGGGGTCTACGCAGTCAGATTTAACACATTTGTCCCCTCCATGGGTTGGAGGGGCATTCCTCAGGCCCAAACCACGGCCCACTCCCAACACTCTAGGACGGAGATGCTCATAGGATCATAGAATCATAGAATATTAGAGTTGGAAGGGACCTCAGGAGGTGTCTAGTCCAACCCCCAGCTCAAAGCAGGACTAACCTCAGCTATATCATCCTGATCATGCTGAGGGGAGAAGCAAAAAGACTCATCCAGCATGGGGCAGATTAACTCCAGGTCTGTCTCGCCAGAGGAGGCAGCCCTGACCTGGCAAGATGGAGAGGGAGCTTTGCCACAGCAGCAAGTGTCCAGCTGGGACCAAAGAGTTTAGGTTCTGGGGGTCCCCAGAAGAGTCCCCAACCCCAGCACCAAAGGTTTCATGTTGTTCTGCACGTCCTGTCCCAAATGTCTGTGCAGGGGGGCTGTGAGTTTGGGACAGCTGTATGAATATGCAGACCCACAGTTAATTTAGGTGGGATCAGATTAGAACGGTTCATGCTTCAGGGCCTAAACTGAGCGCCATCTGGGGTCAGGAAGGAATCCTGCTCCCTCTGCATGGGTTAATTTTGTACAATTTGGTATATGACAACTGCTTATGGTCCCCCTCTGGAGTATTCAACACTGAGAGCTTTGAGAGGCAGGATACCAGCTCAAATGAGTGAATGCTCAGAAGCAGGATGGAAAATTCCCATGTTCTTATGTTTAATGCATGCTGTGTTTGAGTGGCCGGTAACCTCCTTGTAGTAAGAAGTGGGAGCTTAAGGCCTGTAAAACAGGCTAAGGCCTAAATGGAAAAAGCCGAGTGAACAGAAGTATAAGGGGTCACTCAAGTTAACTGAGACTGGTATAGGAAAGTGCTGACTCTGCAAGGTTGTAAGACTGCCAAAATATTACTAAAATATGTAGTGGGTATAAGAGGTATCAAGATACTAACTCTCTGAAATGATATTTTGATGGGTAGAAATGATACATGGGGTGGCGGTGCCCAAATCAGCCAATCAAGGGAAAAAGGTGGTATTAGACTACGTCAGGAGGGTGGCAACTATCTATGTGAAAGGGGGGCAGACCAAAAGTGTATGTAACAGTGTATAAAAGAGGATGTCAGAGGGAATACCGGTGTCCGGTCTAGGGGATAACGGAAAGTCCCGCCGTTGGGCCGAGACCATTGTAACGCCGCCGATATGAAACTGACCCAGAGATACTCTGTAAGTCATTTCTCATTGTGCCGCACGCAATAAACCTTGCTTGGGCGCCTTCGTTACTCAGCTAATCTGTGGTCGTGTCGACTCATTCGATTGTGAGAGCCGTCTCAGTTCTCTGGCCAGAGCTGGGACAGCATCTACACAGGGACACACGCATGCAGCCTACACTGATAAACATCGGTGACAGCATCTACCAACACACCGAGTACAACACTCCTCAATGCAGATCGTTTATAAAAACGGAAAAAGAAAACACCTGTCAGCCAGTGCTGTCTGAAGCCCTTCACTCTGGAATTCCACATTATGCCAGCTCAGCTGCAATTCCATCCTCTGGTTTATTTCTTTTAACATCCTGTATCCAGTTAGTTTCAGGTGAACAATAAAGATGCATTGTTTCAGGCTGCATATTTTCAAAGTTCATTGTTGTTGCATGACCATCTGGGGTTACCCTCTTGCATTTCCTCGCCCCATCAGTGCTATATCTCATTTCAAATTTCAGCTAATGATATAACTTAGAATCCTAGAAGATTAGGGTTGGAAAGGTCCCCAGGAGGTCATCTAATCCAACCCCCTTCTGAAAGCAGGCTCAACTGCAACTATATCATCACAGTTTAGGCTTTCTGATGCTGTGTCTTAAAATAAATTTAGCATGGAGATTCCACCATCTCTCAAGGTAACCCATTCCAGTGCTTCACCACCCTCCTAGTGAAAAACTTTTTCCTAATATTCAACCTAGACCTCCCCCATTTTAACTTGAGACCATTGCTCCTTGTTCTGTCATCTACTACCACTGAGAACGGCCTAGCTCCATCCTCCCTGGAACCCCCTTCAGTTAAAGGCTGGTATCAAATCCCCCCTCATTCTTCTCGTCTGCAGAATAAACAAGCTCAGTTCCCTCAGCCAATCCTCATAAGTCATTTGTTCCAGCCCCCAATCATCTTTGTTGCCGTCTGCTGGACTCTCTCCAAGTTATCCACATCTTTTCCGTAGTGGGAGGCTCAACTAGATACAATACTACAAATACGGCCTCACCAGTGCCGAATAGAGGGGAATAATCACTTCCCTCGATCTGCTGGCAATGCTCCTACTAATGCAGCCCAATATGCTATTAGCCTTCTTGGCAACAAGGGCACACTGCTGACTTATATCCAGCTCATTGTCCACTGTAACCCGCAGGTCCTTTTCTGCAGAACTGCTACCTAGGCAGTCAGTCCCCAGTTTGTACCACTGCAGGGGATTCTTCCTTCCTCCATCTTGCATCTGTGATAGTTCTATTAAATAATTTTTTTCTTTATTTTGGCCCCAGTCTCTTTGCAATATGTGTCCCAAAGTGAAGTGATGATGGAGGGCAGATTTCATGGCATTGTGAGGAAGGAAGCAGAGGGAAAACTCCAAGCATCTTCTAGTTAAGAATTCAGAGAGACCGATAGGGGAGACTCAGCACTGGAAGGGATTGTTGGGGTCTGGTGGATGGCAGAGCTGAGGACCTTGTGATGGCAGAGAGGGGCAAAAGAGTCAAAGATGGAGGAGAGTGAGGAATGGTGAGAATCAACAACGATATGGATGGAAAATGGGGCTTAGAGCATATGAGAAATCGTCAGCACTGGTGCTCTGGAAGTCACAGAAAGGACGACGTGACAGGGTACATGGGTCTGGGGGATGACAGGGTGATTCTGAAAAAGATCAGGTCATGGTTGGAGAGATGGAAGTTAGCAATGGAGAGGGCAGTGCTTGGTGATGTAGTAATAAGATATTATGTGTGAGGAACTTCTGAAACTGGGAAATTCCTCAAGGCAGAGCTCAATCAAATCGTGACAAAGGACCCTTGATTAATGAGGAGACATCCTTTCCTCCTACTGTCACACAGGCTTAATGTCTATGGCCCCAGGCGATCATATTCTGCAGATGTATTTTCTCAGTTTGTTACGAAGCTCTTTGGTTTTGACCCCATAAATGATAGGGTTGAGCATGGGGGGGACAAGGAGATAGAGGTTGGCTAAGAGGATGTGAACATGGGCAGCGATGCCCTGACCAAACCTGTGTGTCAGGGCAGTGAAGAAGCTGAGAGTATAAGACATCAGCATCACACAGATGTGGGCTGTGCAGGTGTTGAGGGCTTTCTGGTGGGCTTTCTTGGAGGAGATCTTGAGGACGGCTCTGATGATCAGACCGTAGGACAGTCCAATGAGTGTCAGGTCTATCCCAGTGTTCACAACTGTTATCCCCAAGCCGTACATCCGGTTGACTGTGGTGTCCCCACATGAGATCTTCACCACAGCGAGGTGCTCGCAGTACGTGTGGGAGATAACATGGTTGGAGCAAAATGGCAGTCTCCGCAGTAACAGGGGCACTGGCAGAACGCAGATAACAGCTCGTATCAAACCCACTAGCCCTAGCTTAGCGATACGTGTATTGCTGAGGATGGTGGTGTATCTCAGAGGGTCACATATGGCGACATAGCGATCAAAGGCCATTGTCACAAGGACGGCTGAGTGCATAGCAGTAACCGCATGAAGAAAAAACATCTGGGTGAGGCAGCCATCCACAGTGATGTGTTTGGACTGGAACCAAAATATGCACAGTGCCTTTGGCATGACACAGGTAGACAGGCCGATGTCTGTGAGCGCCAGCATGCAGAGCAGCAGGAACATGGGCTTGTGCAGCGTCTGCTCTTTGCTGACAACAAACAGAACCATGAAATTTCCCAACAGGCTGATGATGTAGAACATAGAGAAAGGGATGGAAATCCAGATGTGGGCAGCTTCCAGCCCCGGGATGCCGTTTAGGATGAATAGTGAAGTGCCAGAGGAGGTGAGGTTGAAAGCTGACATGAGGTGGTTGAGTCACCGATCAGGATCTGAAATGCTGAGGGTGCCTGTGAAGGGAGAGAAGCTCAGTGAGGGGGTTACACACGTGATAACAAATAGCACAGTAAATAATTTATAGTTAGTAACAATCTAGAAAAGGGGCTGAGTAATGAGCTGGCAACATTATTCCCCTCTCGTCAGCATTGGTGAGGCCACATTTGGAGTGTGACTTATCAGGAGAGGCTGAGGGAACTAGGGTGATTTGATAGCAACTTTTGATAGCAACTTTTAACTACCTGAAGAGGGGGTTCCAGGGAGGATGGAACTAGGCTGTTCTCAGTGGGGGCAGATGACAGAACTAGGAGCAATGGTCTCAAGTTGCAGTCGGGGAGGTCTAGGTTGGATATTTGGAGTAACTTTTTCACTAAGAAGGTGGAGAAGCACTGGAATGGGTTACTTAGGGAGGTGCTGGAATCTCCGTCTCTTGAGGTTTTTAAGGTGCAGTGTGCCAAACTGCTGGCTGGGATGATTTAATTGGGGTCGGTCCTGCTTTGAGAAGGGGCTTGCACAAGATCACCTCCTGAAGTCCCTTCCAAACATAATATTCTATGATTCTATGATTTCCACATTGCACCAAATTATTTCGGCCATAGTCCAGTCCAGGGATGGTCTCAGAGGAAGCTAACCGTGGCCGGTGAACGAGAAGCATGATGGGAGATGACATTCGATGTCAATAAGTGAAACACATACACCTACTGGAGGGGAAAATTTGAACTCCTCAAACACTGAACAAGGTTCCAATTTAACTGTGTGACCTCAGGGCAGGGACCTGGTGCAATGGTTTACAGCTCTGTGAAAGATTTTTTGGACTTTTACATGGATAGTAAGAATGTACAATAGCTACAGCTAAATAAATATCTTAGAAAGCCTGTACACATGCGTGTTTCAGGGCACAAGCCAATCTCTGGGTCTTAGACGTTAAGGTGACACCCTCATGATGGTCAGGTTATCTTCCCAACAACTTCTTTGGCAGCCCTGGGGTTGTTGCAGTCAGAGCGATGACATTGGACTAGATGCAGCAAAGATTTGGTCTACCATGCAATTCCTCTGTAGGAAATGAGTCAAGTTTTCCCCATGGAAATACACAGGCTGGGACTTTTTGCTGTGTTACTTCCCTTGTTTCTTTTGGTGAGACAGTTTCTTAAAGTAAACCAGCTTCTCTGAGACATAACAAGTACAGTGATTTCGTTATTCTTGAAGGCATCAAGGTTTCGCTGAGACTTAAGAAAGACAGTGGCTTCGTTATTCTGCCTTGCTAAATGACAGGGGTAAGCAGAGACACCCATCAGCAACCCAGCTGCTTACCCTTCACATGCTTGAATACTGATAATGTTTGCAGATGACAAAAAAATTGGGGGATCATAATTAATGAATAGGACGGGCCTCAGATTAATAGTGATCTGGACTTGTGGGTGAACTGGGTTGAAGTAAAGAAGGTGTTCTACTATAGCTGTGTAGATGTGTACGTCTGAGGACAAATGAGGCAGGTGATGCTTAAACGATGGGGGACTCTATCCTAGTAAGCAGTGACTCTGAACAAGATTTGGGCAGCGTGAAGGGATAATTAGCTAAACATGAGCTCCTTGTGTGACCCTGTGGCCAAAAGAGCTAATGTGATCCTGGGATGATAAACAGGGGAATCTCAAGTAGAGATAGAGAAGTTGTTTTATCTCTTTCATGGGAGTGGTGCAACTGCTGATGGAATAATGTGTTGAGTTCTGGTCTCCACAATTAAAGTTGGATGTTGATACACTGAAGAGGGGTCAGAGAAGATCCACAAGAACGTTTAAAGATTATAAATCCTGCCTTACAGTGATAGACTCAAAGCAGTCAATCAATTTAGTGTAAGAGAAGTGATGAAGGGGTGACTTGATAACAGTCCACAAGTTCCCATAGATGGAACAAATATTGAAGAATGAGCTTTTCAGGTTAGCATAGAAAGGTCTAACATCATCCAATGCCTGGAAGTTGAAGTCAGACAAATTCTGACTATAAACAATGTGTACACATTTTAAACAGAGACAGTAATTAACCACTGGAGCCATTTACCAAGAGTCATGGCATATTCCCCTTCACTGAGAATTTATAAACCAAGGTTGGATGTTTCTCTATAAGCTCGGTTCTAGGAATTCCTTGGGGGCAGGTCTCTGGCCTGTGCGATACTGGAGGTCAGACTAGATGATCACAGTGGTGCCTTCTGGCCTGGGGGGGTCTCTGAACACGTCCCTGCAGCACGTACAGGAGTCAGCTGGAGGCATTTTGCCTGTAAGCTGGTGCCTGAACCTAACTGAGGGCATTTTTTTTTACTCATGACAGTGTTGAATTTAGCTCCACTGCAAAAATGTCTCATGTGACTTTGAAGCTTTGAAAACAACACTCTAGGTGTGTTCTGCACAGGTGTGAGGCTTCTCATGATACACGGCATGGATGAAAGTTTCAGATGAGAAGAATACTGACATGACCCCATAAAATCTCCACCCTGAGGAATGTATGTACAACTGTCCCGTTATCGGCTAACAGAGCTGGCTAACAAATGATCCCAGAGAGTGCCGGAACTAGTGTCTGTGTCCCAGTGGCTCACCGTGTCAGCCAGGGTGTCGCTTGCACCTGGCAGCTGTATTTACCTAGGCACTGACAGGACCCAGAATTCCCAGCTCTCATGATACACTGTGCACACTTCTCAGCTTGCTTGTTGTTGCTGTGCAGCAGAACCCAAAACCCCACGTGGTGTGTGTGGGAGCAACAAGAGCAGCAGCAGCACAGCACAGGTGCCTTGGCATCTGCCACTGTGTGTGATGTTCCTCACCAGAGAGAAACCGTCACCGATCCCCATTAGCCAAGGGAGACGTGGTACGGGGGCACTTCATCCCTGCAGAGGAAGGGTTGTGGGAAGCTTTGTGGGGCTCAGAGGCTGTGGGGACCACGGGTGACTGTAAAACATGGAGAAGACACTGGCGCCCAGCGTAGCATTGCAATTGGGAGAGCCTTGGAGGGGGACGTAGATTATAGACGGGGTCAGATCTGATCAGAGACGGAGCAAAGATCAATGGTTCTTTCCACCGGGGAAATGCCTGAAGTTGCGTAATTAACATTCAAGAACCATAAAAAGAAACTGGAAACAGGAATGAGTAAAGGCTGAGACACCCAGGCCTAAATTCTCTGGGTCACCAGAAGAAAGAGGCCCTGAGACCTGCCCAAACAGAGTCAGGGCCACGAAATCTCCCAGCACTGGCCTGGGACCAACAATGAGAAAGAAAAACTGAATTTCAGCAGAGCTGCCTGTCTGTCCATGTACCCATCCCTCCCCACCCCCACAACGCCCGGCGCTGTCACACAGTGATCTCACTCATCCAGGACCAACACCAGGTGCCGGACACACCACACAGTGACAGCTCGTACAAATATCTACACAGCCTGGATTAAACTCTGTGTCTGGCTGCACTGGGGAAAGAGGGGATGGAGGAGGAGCAGCCTGCACAGCCTGTCCAGGGGTGAAGGGAACCCCAGCAGCAGCTCAGTGTGTCCAGGGAAGAGGAGAAGGACAGACCCGAGGGGAGGGGAGAGAGGACGTGCAGACTAAAAGGAGCCAGCGCGAGTAACTCTTCCTCAGAGCAACACAAAGCTTTAGCGTATTCCTGCCCCGGGAGATTGCAGGAAGCCTAGTTTCACCTCTTTGGTGTGTGAATTAGGCAGGATGTCCATGTCCTATTTCACCTTGTTTCAGGACTCTGCACCACTGCCATCTGGATACTGCAGGTCCCTCACCCCCCTGTCCCGACACACACACTGTGTGTGCCTGGATCTCCCCCAGTGAGATTTCCAACACTGCCTGGTTTCCTCTCAGGCAGAAACATGCTTTTATTTTTACTGAACTATGCTGCTTTTCATCTTTTGTGAAACCAGAGAGGCAGGGGAACAGAGACAGCACACCCTTCCCCCCCAAAAAAAATGTCACCTTAATTGTTTTGAACCTCTAAACTGTGAGTTTAAGATTTCAGCTACTCTTCTGTCAGTTCTTCTCTGCTCCAGATTAACTCACCCATCCTGCTGGACGACTCCACTTGAAGTCACTGGAGGCCCATGGCCCGTGAAAAACAGGCCTTATATTTAAATCCCTAAATGTGGATTAGGGTGAAATTCTGGCCCTGATGGAAGTTTTGCCATTGATCTGATTAGGACCAAGATTTCACCCTTAGTGTGGAACATTAGGGTCCCTGCTGTGAAAATCATGGTTACAGGTCCTGCAGCAGTGAAAGCTATTCTGTTAGGGTGCTGAAAGAGTCTGAAATAAGACCCCCAGTTTATGTGGCATCTTGAGACCGGGAATGAAAGATGGTGTGACTCATCCCTCGCCCAGGGTAGCCACCTGAAAATGCCAAGGTCAGGGCAGGCTGTAAAAGGAGAGCAGATTGTCCCAGCACTGGTGGGTGGGACTGAAGCCAGACTTCCAACCAGTCACAAACTGCACTTCTGAATCCCCACAGAAGCCAGTACACAAATGCACACAGCCCCTTTTACTGCATTTCAGCCTCTGGCTCCCAAATCAGCCCTAAGTCCAGTAAAGAGACCAGTTACTTAAACTCTATGCTCTCTGCTACAAAGGTTCCCTCTGATCCCAAGGGGTCAACCACAGGACCAGTTCAATATAAGTTTGGATCTTACCTAAAATACCACACTGCCAGCCAATCCTTCAATAACTAGAACTAAAGGTTTATTGTAAAAAGAAAGAAAGAAACCATAAGAGAAATGTTAAAGGGTCAAAGCAAATCAGATACATACAAATGATTGAAAGGTTTCTGGAAGACTTGTGGAGTTGCAGGCTTGTACAGTTCCTCTGGTACACATCCAGTATCCGGATGGGTCTAAGTCCTTCAGTTCAGTTGCAAAGTGAATAGATCCAGGGATAGGTGTGTGTCCGCAGCTGAACAGGAACAAAGACAAAATTGATTCTATGGCTTGGCCTTATATACCCTCTGGCCTT
Organism: Emydura macquarii macquarii; assembly: GCF_026122565.2. Taxonomy (NCBI): domain Eukaryota; kingdom Metazoa; phylum Chordata; order Testudines; family Chelidae; genus Emydura; species Emydura macquarii. The sequence continues at coordinate 30,727 of NW_027130214.1, forward strand.
GGCCATGTGGTCTTGTGGTATGTTGCAAGAACTAAAATGGAGTCCAGAATTACATGGACCAATCCTGGTAACTCTTCAGCTATGCCTTTAGTTTCTTCCTGGGCCCTTTGCTTCTGTAAAGGTTTTGATGGGCCATTAAGTGGGCTACTGTCCTGCTGATTCTCTGTCTGGGGTGTGTCCCAGCCAGCACAATCTAAAACAGGGGTACATCAAATATGTCCACAACTTCCATTACAGATATAACATGAATGTAAGTATTGTCATCCGATTTAGCACATTATAACCTCTCCAACAGTACCTGACATGGCATATCTCCATGAATTATTATGATTTTGACACGCTGATGTTAACCAATATGACAAATACCCCCTTTCCCTATCTAACCAGTTTGACACCTCCAATGCGAGACTGGTGTAGAAGGGAACAATCAGAGTTTCTGAACACAGCTCAAGGGCCCCCCCTCATTCAGACAGCATGACACCACTCACGCAAAATTGATGCAGAAAGGGGTGTCCCTAGACACTGCTGAATACATCATAGGAACTTTTCTTCTTCAGTTTTTAACATGTTTCAAGGGTTTTACAAAGTATCAGACACATGGTACATTTTTACAATTCTTGCACTAACAGCAAATTAACTACAAGATTTAACAACGGAATAAATATTAACAGCTAAATCATGTTTAGCTAAAACAGGCTTTTTCTTTGTAAGGTTCACTATGGAGGTGACCATGTGATTTAATTTTTTACAAACAGTTGTAAAGGTTGGTTCATTAGTGACACATGCTTCACCACTGGTTGTTCTGTTACCTCTACATCACCCTCCTGCTGGGGCTAGGCTTTGGGCCCCCACTCTGGCCCCCTCTAAAGAAACATTTCTTTGTTGAGCCCTAAGAAACTCATTCTGAATGTGACTCCAATTCAGAGCCTTTCCAGGCATGCCCTACCCACTTTCAGCTGGCCACACCCAAGAGGAATTCTCCTTGCTATCAGCCATGGGTGGATTCCCCCCCACTGTCAGACAGGTAATTTGCATTAACACATACACTAGCTAGTTCACTAGTTTCCAGCTTCTTAGCTATTATCCCTTTCCAGTCTGGACTAGGTTTTACAGAGATACCCACCATTTTCACTAGCATCTCATAAACAGGGTTCTGATGTTCCTCCCTTGCCAATCTCTGACTGCACCTAGCCCCAAATGTACCTGAGTCCGCTAAGAGATTACAAGATATATTCAAAGCATTGAGAGGCAAGAGTTTGCCTGTCACCCCCTGCCTTCCCAAGAGTTCAATTTGACAGCTGTCCCTGCCCATTCTTTCCTCTGAAATTGAGACACTCTCTGTTCACTTACAGAGCTAACAGCCTGGAGACATTCAGGTTCCAACATCCTTGTCTTTCCACTATACCAATCAAGCACAGACAGTGCTGTTGTGTGGCTGTTTAATCTTCCTGATAATTTTTCCTTCATCTGCACCCTTTTTCAAGACATTCAAACTGGACCTTTCTAAAACAAAGTCAGTGAAGCCATCCACCTGTGAAAAGTTCTAGCAGCTAGAAACTGAGCTACTTTCCCCAACATATAAACAGCCTGCTTGCCACAGGCAGTGATTTGTCCTGAGCTGACTTAATTAATTCGCTTTCACACCCTTAAACTGCAGAAAACTGCTTACAAAAGTTGCTAGGAGATTTTATTTCATCAGCAGCAGTTTTAGGCAACAATCCATTTCCCACAGAAATGTCCCTGCCCTCTTCAGCCAGAGGCTGCTCTAAAGAAACATTTCCCTCAGCCCTGACAGACTCTTTCTGGGTTTCAGTTAAATCCAGGACCAAATCTGATACCACTGGCACCCCCTCAATTAGCATAAACTGAGAACCACACCCTGTCTGCTCGTTAGACAGAACCTGGGAGGTGAACTCTTTCTCAGCAGGTAACCTGCCTCTCTTAACATTCAAACAATCTGGAATTTCCCCCGCTTTTTCCCAGCCCACATGGCTGTTTCCAGACAAACTTTTGGGGACCGGGGTAACTTCCCCCATGGGCAAACCATCACCTCCAACAGACACAGTTTTAGGAATGCTTCCTTCCCAGGTGAATCCAGAATTCCCTCTGGTCCAACTGACAAATCCTCAATCAGCATAAGCTGAACAGTACTTCCTGCCCGCTTCACAGACAGCACCCTGGGGATCACCTACCCCCAGCAGATGAACTGCTTTTCTGAACATACAAGCTGCTACTCTCCACCATCCCAAGGCTAAAGACACTCTCTTCCTTGTCACAGCATACCTGGCTAAATACAGACAACTGCTTACATTCATGCACGCTCCCTTCACACATTTCCCCATTCATTACTGGTAACACAGGAGACTTACATTTACACTCCCTCTGGACTGGGTGGCATTAACCTGGTTATGTATATTTACCATATGATCATCAAACATATTAAAACTGCTATAAACTGGAAAGATTCACTCCCAATCGTTGTTAAGAGAAGCTGGGCTTCCAGAAAGACACAGTCTCTGCTTTTCCAGGATCTGGAGTTGGAGTCTGGATTTTTCCTCCATTCCTTGGATTTTTTGTTGGGCTTCACATTTAAGTTTGGAAATTCTTGCCTCAGCTTCTAGTTTCAGCCTTCTGAGTTCCTCCTCATCTTTTCTTCCTCTCTCATGCTGCAGACACTGTCTTTTTCTCCAGGCTTGCAGCTTGATAGATCACTTTGTCTGATTGTGAATCACTCATCCTGACTAGCTTTAATCTTTAACACTCTCAATATCACATTTTAAAATTCTGATCCAAAACCCAAATGTTCTGGTTCTGTGGATCCTGCTGAATACGCCACTGTGACCTGTCCATGCCCAGGGTAGCCACCTGAAAATGACAAGTTCAGGGCAGGCTGTAAAAGGAGAGCAGATTCTCCCAGCGCTGGTGGGTGGCACTGAAGCCAGACTTCCAACCAGTCACAAACTGTGCTTCTGAATCCCCACAGAAGCCAGTACACAAATGCACACAGCCCCCTTCACTGCATTTCAGCTCCTGGCTCCCAAATCAGCACTAGGTCCAGTAAAGAGACCAGTTATTTAAACTCTCTGCTCTCTGCTACAAAGGTTCCCTCTGACCCCAAGGGGTCAGCCATAGTACCTGGTCAATATAAGTTTGGATCTTACCTAAAATACCACGCTGCCAGTCAATCCTTTAGTAACTAAAACTAAAGGTTTATTGTAAACAGAAAGAAAGAAACCATAAGAGAAATGTTAAAGGGCCAAAGCAAATCAGATACATACAAATGATTGAAAGTCCATATATATCAGTTTTCTAGAAGAATTGTGGAGTTGCAGGCTTGTACAGTTCCTCTGGTTCACATGCACAACACCTGGATGGGTCTAAGTCCTTCCGTTCAGTTGCAAAGTGAATAGATCCAGGGGTAGGTGTGTGTCTGCAGCTGGACAGGAACAAAGGCAAAACGGTTTCTGTGGTTTCAGCTTATATACCCTCTCTCCCTGACCATGCTGTCTTGTGGAAACTTATAGGAGCTAAAATGAAGTCCAGAGTCACATGGGCCAATCCTGCTAACTCTTCAGCTATGCCTTTAGTTTTTTCCTGGGCCCTTTGCTTCTGTAAAGGTTTTGATGGGCCATTAAGCTGGCTATTGTCCTGCCACCTCCGTCTGGGGTGTATCCCGGCCAACACAGTTTAAAACATGGGTACATCAAATATGTCCATGACTTCCATTACAGATATAACGCATGAACATAGGTGTTGTCATCTGACTTAGCACATTATTACCTCTCCAACAGTACCTGACCTGGCACATCTCCATGAATTACTATGATTTTGACACACTGATGTTAACCAATATGACAAATGCACCTGCCTCCCCCCATCCAACCAGTGTGACAAATGGGGATTTAAAAATGCAGGGGCCCTGATTTTGCTCTCAGGGATTCCAGTGTCAATCTGGAGTGAGCCACTGAAGGAAGAATCTGAGAGCAGAATTTTTCCAGTCTGTAAAACCCTGTGTGACCCATTCGTGTTGTGAAATCTCAAGTAACACAGACACCCACTGCAGAGGCTGTGGCTACACTTCTGAACATGGCAGTAAAGTCGCTGAACTGAAAAACCAGTGGAAAAAGCACAGAGACCAAAAGGGGAAAATATTGAGACAGATGGAAGGACACAGTAAGAGACAATGAAATTGTCTTAAAAAATATTTGTCTAAACTATTTACAATAAATCTTTAGTTCCAGTTTTAAATCCCTTCATGTTTCTGACAATATTAAACAGTTCAAGTCTCTGTGCTGGAGAATTCCTGCCCAGATTGTTCTTGACTCAGACCCTTCCTGAGTCCTTAACACTAACATTATTGCAGAAACAGGCAACTCACCGGAATCCCACGCAGCAGAAAGAGGAAATCTCCTTATTGCAACCGTAGAATGAGTGTACGAATCTCACGTCTGACACTCGCAGTGCTGGACAGGGACATTTATGATTCCCCCGTACAGTCCCTGAGGACTCTCAGGTTGGCCTGGACTCCGGGACACTTCCCTGAACTCCATGTGCAGTGGGAACAGCAAAAGATAGACCCTGGAGAATTTCTGTCTAAAAGCCTCCTCTGGGAGTGATGAAACAATTCACCGCTAACAGAGGCTCAGGTTGTCGGGGCACTGAGACTTGCAGACTTGCTAGAGAGGTCCTGCACTGCTAAAAGCCCAGAGAGAAAAGAAGAGCCAAGTGTTGGACGTGCTCATTTATCTCTCAGCATTTCTGTGCTGCTGCTCATTGTCATAGAATCTGAGCATCTGCTGCTACTCCCGGCTGATGAGCCCTGTGCTGAATCCCTGAGACTGCGACATGCACGTGGACAGGCTCTTGTGCATCCTTGTTTCAAACGTAGGATTTCCACACACTGTAAGAAGCCCTCCCATTCGATAGCCTCTCTGACAGATGGCAGGACAGATTGCCTCAGCTTAGTAATAAACCCCTCAGGGTGCAATATCCTGCCATGGGGAAGCGCAGCTTCCTGAGCCGCCTTCAGTGATCAGCACATACCCTGAAGCCTGTGGATTGACTGCCTTTGTCTCTTTATCCCAGCTAGAGCAACTGCACAGGCTGTCACTGAGGTAGGGAGGGTGCAGGGAAATGTTCAGAGGTGAGTGAGGTGCCCATTGTCCATCCACATTCAATGGGACTCTGCTGCCCACTGCCCTTGTGCCTTTGACAACATCCCCCCGCGGTCTAGTGGATCATGTGCTGGTCTGGAACTCGGGTGACCTGGTCAATTCCTGACTCAGCCACAGAGCTCCTGTGTGATCTTGGACATGTCATCTCGTAATCTACTCTGGGCCTCAGTTTCCCCTCTGTAAAATAGGGAGAGCACATCACTGCCTCAAGGGGCTGTGGGGATAAAAAAACCTTTAATTGTGGGGCGCCCCTATGGGGACCAGCAGTGTGGAGGGCCATATGAGGCCCCAGAGGTACAGCCGTGCTTGTTTATCTCAAGCAGCATTCCTGCCTGTTTCAGGACTCCGCTCCACTGTCATGTGGATACTGCACACCCTGCGCCACACACTGCGTTCCTCCCCCAGTCAGTGCAGGAACAGTCCTGTGCCCCTAGTTTCCCCCTCCAGGGTCCCCACAACTCCTGCTAATATCCCCAATCCAGTCTAGTGGGAACTTTATTTGATCCACAGTTTTGAGAGTCTCCTTGTATCGTTTTCACTGGCCTCTCAGCATTCGTGCTCCCATTTTCAACTGGCCATAAAATATCATCCATCCCAGAAAAAAAATGGTTCCTAACTTTTTACAACTGTTGTTCGTAACTGTTGTTTTTCCGTATGTCTGTCTTATGTCCATTCCAATGAAGCTGTGTGTGAACTATGCGCACCGCTAGTCTAAGTTTATATCCCTAGTGGTATCCGCAGGTGAGTTTTATTCTTCCTGGAATCGCGCCCTCATGGCGTTGGTATATGGGACCCTAGAAACCCTTCTCCTGCTCAGTTCCTTCTTGCTACCTATCTCCAACAGAGGACCAGGTGAGGGGTTCTTGGAATGGACATCAGCAACACCTCTTGAAGAAACAACTGTTATGAAAGATTAGGAACCGTTTTTCCTTCTTCGAGAGCTTGCTCATGTCGATTCCAGTGTAGGTGACTCCCAAGCCATTGTGCAGGAGGAGGGATTGGCGTTCACTGGCGTGCATATTGCAGAACCGCTCTGCCAAATGCAACATCATTGCTGGTTTTCCCAATGAGGTTTCAGTGTGATACAAAGGTGTGGATTGAAGACCACGTTGCAGCTGTCCTGGATTGGGAGCTGTGCTAGGAATGCTGCTGAAGAAGTTTGTTCCTTGTGCTTTTGATCCCACCCATTGAGCCCTGGGGCACCCTAGCTAGGAAGATGCCCATGGGACAAATTTCCACCCTTCATCCGTCGCTTATAAAGAATGGCACATATTATAATGGGATGATTTACAGGGGAGCCTCCTGCTCTGGCTGTGAGCTCTGGATTCGGACGTGGCCAGCAGAGGACGGGCAGGCGGGGGCTGTCTGCTGCAGGCAGGCCAGGGTGTGCTGCAGCCCGGCACATGCTCACCCCCCAACAGGCAGAGCAGAGAGCACCGCAGCATATCTCTGGGGCGCTGTCTCCCCCTGAGCCGGCCCCGCCCCTGCTGGGACCCCGCAGTGAGGCAGTTGGCGCAGCAATCTTTACATGGTTTTTAGCACACTGCTGGACTGCAGCTGTGGGTGGATTGTACTGCAGGTGGCCTGGAGATTGAGAACCGCTGTTCTAAGAGAACGGCACTTGCTGCTGGAATTGCTGCCTGTGCCTTGTTGTCCGGCCGTAGGGAGAGATTTACAGCTGCACTGTTTGTGCATGTCGCCTCCAGGTTGGGCAGCCTGCGTTTCTTGGCCTGCTTTGCGGGACGGGCATCCCTTACAGTCTGTAGCCCTCTGGCCCTCACATAGGGCAGGGCGATAGGGAATCTATAGCCCCGTCCTTCCAACAGGCAGTGCTGTGAAGCAGTCTATTGCCCTTGGCTCTCAGGCGTAGCAGGGCAGATGAAGCAGTATATAACCCCTGGCCTTTCAATAGGCGGGGCAAGCAAAACAATTTACACCCCCGGCCTGCAAGCTGGGCAGGGCTGATGAGGCAGTCAATAGCCCCTGACCCTCCAGTGGGTGGAGCAGGTGCAATAGTCTGCAGCCCCCGGCCTTGCAGACAGGCAGGGCTAGTAAAGTTCAGTGTCCTCGGGTAGGTGACATCCGAGGAAGCCAAGCACTGCCGGGGTGATTAGGGAAGGGGGGAGGAGAACACAGGCCCACCCGACTCCACTGTGTCCCAGCCCAGGGCCCTACCAGTGGCAAAGGGATTCTGCCACTGGGGCTCCAGCTGCAGGAAGCTGACACAGGTGTGACCCCATCCTCAGCCACTCTATTGTTGGCTGTCCCTGGGCTACGTCCTCCCACCCTGTCCCTGGGTACCTGCAGCCAGATGTCTCCCTCCGGCTCGCTGGGGTAGACGGCGAGCGGGAGCCCCACAAGCCCCTCACCATCGACCGGCGACAGGTCCACAAACTCCTCACAGTCTTCAGTAGAGAGCAGCTCCTCCAGGTCACAGGGTCCCAGAGGGTCCTCCGGTACACCAGGCTCAATCCACCCCAGTGGGTCTCCAACATCAGGAAGCTCGTTCAGGTCAGGGCTGGCCTCAGGGTCTCTGGTGGCTCTTCCCAGCTAGTAGGGCTTGGTAGCCCTTTCTAGTCATTAGGCCCAGTGGTCTGATCCAGTCACTCAGACCCAGTGGCTCGAGCAGGCCTTGGAGACTCCTTTCTGTGGGGCAGTTACTCCAAACAGCCGCAGGCTCTGGGTCAGACACAAACCGCAGCCTCTGGGAAGACACGTCTGCCTCCGCCTGCCACGTCTGCAGCTGGGCCAGCCTTTAATAGTTCCCTTTTCTGCCCCGGCTCCGCCCCTTTCCTTCTGGGGTATTCGGCCTGCAGGGCCTTGTTCTGCCCAGCAGGAGTGTTGCAACCCTTCCTCGGACCCAGGCTCTGAGGAAGGCCACAGCGCCGTGCTACAAGTTCATTTACATTTGAGTGTTGGCATTACATCAGGAGTAGGTCACTTCATCCGACTCAAAGGTGTTCGTGACAAATCAAACTCAACAAAATAAAGCAAACGCTGGAGGAAATTTAAGTTTAGCCTGCCACTCCTGCTGCTCACTGCGTAGCTCTGTCAGGGTGTTCAATGCTCCAGTTGTACACCGATGACAGACTGCTCTTTCTCACATGTCACGTCTGCTCCGTCTCTCCAGGAAACATACATGCCTTTTTTGCCTCTGTCTTCACAGACAAGGTCAGCTCCCAGACTGCTGTACTGGGTGGCACAGAATGGGAAGGGGGCGAACATCCCACAGTGCTGAAGAAACAGGTCCAAGACTATTTAGAAGGATTGGACATACACAAGTCCATGGGACCGGATGCAATGCACCCGAGGGTGCTGAGGGAATTGGCTGATGTGATTTCAGAGCTATTAGCTATTATCTTTGAAAGCTCGTGGCAACAGGGGGAGGTCCCTGAGGACTGGAAAAAAGCAAATATAGTGCCCATCTTCAAAAAAGGAGGAAAGAGGATCCAGGGGACTACAGACCGGTCAGCCTCACTTCAATCCCTGGAAAAATCATGGAACAGGTCCTTAAGGAATCCATTTTAAGGCACTTGGAAGAGAGGAAGGTGATCAGGAACAGTCAACATGGATTAACCAAGGGAAAGTCATGCCTGACCAACCTGATTGCTCTCTATGATGAGGTGACTGGCTCTGTGGATGTAGGGAAGGCGGTGGATGTGATATACCTTGACTTTAGCAAAGCTTTTGATACTGTCTCTCACAGTATTCTTATCAGCAAGTTAAAGAAGTATGGGTTGGATGAATGGATTATAAAATGGATAGAGAACTGGCTAGAGCATAGGGCTCAACGAGTAGTGATCAATGGCTCCATGTCTAGCTGGCAACCGGTCACAAGTGGAGTTCCCCAGGGGTCGGTCCTGGGGCCGGTTTTGTTCAACATCTTTATTAATGATCTGGAGGATGGGATAGATTGCACCCTCAGAAAGTTTGCGGATGACACTAAGCTGGGGGGAGTGGTAGATATCCTGGAAGGTAGGAATAGGATACAGAGTGACCTAAACAAACTGGAGGATTGGGCCAAAAGAAATCTAATGAGGTTCAACAAATAAAAGTGCAGAGTGCTCCACTTAGGAAGGAAGAATCCCATGCACAGCTATAGATATGGATATGAGTCAGCAGTGTGTCCTGGTTGTCAAGAAGGGTAATAGCATATTGGGCTGCATTAGGAGTGGCATTGCCAGCAGGTCACGGGAAGTGATTATTCCCCTCTATTCTGCATTGGTGAGGCCGCATTTAGAATATTGTGTCCAGTTTTGGGCCCCCCACTACAAAAAGGATGTGGACAAGTTGGAGAGAGTCCAGCGGAGGGCAACCAAAATGATGAGGGGTCTGGAGCACAGGACTTATGAGGAGAGGCTGAGGGAACTGGGCTTGTTTAGTCTGCAAAAGAGAAGAGTGAGGGGGGATTTGATAGCGGCCTTTAACTACCTGAAAGGGGGTTCCAGGGAGGATGGGGTTAGGTTGTTCTCAGTGGTGGCAGATGACAGAACAAGGAGCAACGGTCTCAAGTTGCGGTTGGGGAGGTCTAGGTTGGACATTAGGAAAAAGTTTTTCACTAGGAGGGTGGTGAAGCACTGGAATGGGCTACCTAGAGAGGTGGTGGAATCTCCATCTTTAGAGGTTTTTAAGCTGAGGCTTGACAAAACCCTGGCTGGGATGATATAGCTGAAGTTAGTCCTGCTTTGAGCAGGGGTTTGGACTAGATACCTCCTGAGGTCCCTTCCAACTCTAATATTCTATGATTCTATGCCTTTTGTAGGGCACACTGCGAATTGTAGTTGTGCTCAGTTTGTTCAGGAGCTGGACGATCCCAGCCGCACGGCCCTCCAGGAGACAGACCCAGTGGTGTTTTCCCTCCCAACATCCCTACCCTAGATGTCAGAGAATCCACACGGGAGAGGAACCCCAGCAATGCACTGAATGTGGGAAAAGCTTCAGTAGGAGCTAACACCTTTAATGGCCGTCTGGGACAGAGTCCAGTGAATTCTCTCCCTTTGTGACATTTAGGGTTTCGCCCTGCCCTGGGAGATGGGACGGTTCATCAGGAGAGATTTCTGTCTGATACTGACAAGGTTGACAGTTGTTCTGAGCTGGGCTATTGTTGCTAGCACCTCTGGGTTTTCAGTAAATACAACAATTATTTTTCTGTGACAAAACCTAAGTAGGATGCAAAATAGCAGTGATTCTTCATGTCCTGAGTTATGGCCTGTCCCCACTTCACCCTCTTTTAGTGATTAACACAGGCATATTGATTCTTTCCTTCCTGCTTACACTTTAATTCCAATTTGCAATGACCTTTCTTTGGGCTTCAAGGGTCTTTTATAGCTAAGATAGCTGCGGTGAGCTCTATAATAATTAAATGGTCCATGCTCTGATATGACCGTTTACCCCTCCCTCCTCCGAGAGCATTTGGAGCTGTACATTGAAAAGGACACACTCCTTGATATTTTTCTCCATGGTGGAAATAGCTGAAAACCCATTATCCATCTGGTCCTCTGGACTCTGGAGTCCCTGGGTATCGTCCCAGCGGTTCTCTTTCTTGGCTTTACTCCTTTATGTTTAATGTCTTGCTCCTCTGTATTTTGGCTCAAGGCCTCCATGTGACTCCTTCTGGGGTACAGGGTGACATTCCCCTAGACTTAGTATAGTGAGGGTTTTAACCCCTTCCCTCTTGGATATTAGGATATTGGATATTTTAACCCCTTCATTGGTTGGATATTAGGAAAATGTTTTTCACTAGGAGGATGGTGAAGCACTGGAATAGGTTACCTAGGGAGGTGGTGGAATCTCCATCTTTAGAGGTTTTTAAGCTGCGGCTTGACAAAGCCCTGGCTGGGATGATTTAGCTGAGGTTAGTTTTGCTTTGAGTAGGGGGTTGGAATAGAAGACGTCCTGAGGTCCCTTCAAACTCTAATTGCCCTGGCTGTGATGTGCTGATGCGATGAATAAGATGCCTGCTCTGGCCGTGGCCACACACCCTCAGGCTCCAGCCAGGTCACTGTACATGTGATAAAGAAGTTCAGCCTTGTAGTTTCTTCCTTTCTCTTTGGTTCTCTGAAAGGGAAGCGTCCGTTCGTCAAAATGAGCAAGAACCCTGCTCACACAGGGACCGATGGAAAGCCACCTAGTGTCAGAAAGCTGCAGTACTGTCAGTGGCTTCCTCTCCCCAGCATTGGCCCCCATCAGGGTCATGTCTCCCACCCCGCCCAGCCCGTCCTGAGGCCAGCTGTGACATTCCCATCTGCAATCTGGAGTGGTATATTGCTGTGTTACCCCAATTCCCCCACTCCTGGGACCATCTTGCACTTGCCTCACTGTGTGAACCCCCACTCCTGGGTCAGCTAACGCCCAGCCACCTGCAAGCCAGCGGTCCCTGACCTAGTCAATGAGTGCTTCTGGCCAGTCACTCATGGGGTTATGTAATGTGTGACCCCGAGCGAACATCCCCAGTCCCAGATGCAGCCCTAGGAACTGCTGCTTTACAGAGTTCAGTGCTGCTCACTGGACTTTGCAAGCTCACTGGTGAGTGTATTTATCAAAGAAATTGATATGCACCAGCTCTGTCACTCTAAGTGAGGTCTCTACACACACCCAAACCCCATGCCCTGCTTTAGAGAAAACAAACAAATAAGTTTATTAAGTACAGAAAGATTTTAAGTGACTATAAGCCAGAATAACGTGAGTCAGATTGATCAGGAAGAAATAAAGAAGGTAAATCGCATTCTAAACTGAACTGAACACTTCAGCTGCCTTCCAGTCCTTGCTCCTTAATCTTACCACACAGGCTGGCTGAGCTGAGTCCTTCAGCCAGGCCTCCCCACCCCCCGTGGGCAGTCTGCCAGTTCCTTGATGTTGCTTCAGAGATGGATTACAAGGGAGAGCTCCAGCGACAAAAATCTCCTCTGCCTTTAACGTATTTCCTCATCACCCCCAGGGTCAGGTGTTCTTCACGTCCAGCAATGGGCCTGGTTTCCTCCCCTTGAGTCAAATGAGCATCACCTTATGAAGTGCTCAAGCCAGTCCATTGTTCCTGTTTGTATGTCTCTGCGAGGCATGAACCCTCCGCTTTGTGTTTGCCTGGATATATTCAACCCGTGTGAGACACACATTAGGGAATATTGCCTACCAGAGCTTCATGTCTATACATAGGACATTGCAGGAAACAAACTACCATAACAATACCGTTCAGAATGCCATGAACATTCCAAAAACCCCTTACATGAACATGAATGATACACAAACCACAGCACAAGTGGTAGAGTGCATCATACGAACCTACAAGGCCTTCTTGTTTGGCTACTTCTCTCTGCACTGCCCCTCTTCCCAAGGCCCCGCCTTTCTCTCCCCAGCCGCTCATCAAGCTCGGCTGTCGTGTTACTTGTGGCATGACCGGCACCCGCTATCCCAGCTCTGGCCCTGCAGCTCCCCGTTGTAGTTCAGCCCTGGCTCCCTATTGGCCAAAACTCTTCAGAGAATACAGGTAACTTGTATTAGATAAGAGAAATTGACTAGTATAGATGTGAAAAGCCTGAGGTTGCATCTTTCTTTATTTTCGGTGTAACTCGTCTGTTTGTTTTTCCTCATTATTTCACAGATTCATAGAATCCTAGAAGATTAGGGTTGGACGAAACTTCAGGAGGTCATATAGTCAAAACCTCTGCTCAAAGCAGGACCAACCCCAGTTAAATCATACCAGCCAGAGCTTTGTGAAGCCGGGCCTTAAAAACCTCTAAGGAAGGAGGTTCCACCACCTCCCTAGGTAACCCATTCCAGTTCTTCACCACCATCCTAGTGAAAAACATTTTCCTTATAACCAACCTACACCTCCCCCAGTGCAACTTGAGACCATTGCTCCTAGTTTTGTCATCTGCCACCACTGAGAATACCCTAGCTACAGCTGTCCTGGAACTCCGCTTCAGGTACTTAAAGGCTGCTATCAAATCCCCCCTCATTCTTCTCTTCTGCAGACTAAACAAGCCAAGTTCCCTCAGTCTCTCCTCATAAATCATGTGCTCCAGCCTCCTCATCATTTTTGTTGTCCTCTGATGGACTCTCTCCAATTTCTCTACATTGTTCCTTTAGCGGGAGGCCCAAAACTGGATGCAATACTCCAAATGTGGCCTCACCAATGTTGAATAGAGGGGAATAATCACTTGCCTCACACTGATGGCAATGCTTCTATCAGTGCAGCCCAATATGGCATTAGCCTTCCAGGCCAGTAGATCCCCAGTCTGTTGCAGTGCATGGGATTCTTCCATCCTTTATCTTTTTATCTGTGATTTTTCTATTAAATAGACTTTCTGTTTATTTTGAGACCAGTCTGTGTGCAATGTGTGTCCCAAAATGAACTGATAATTGAGGGCAGATTTCATGTCTTTGGGGAGGACAAACCAGAGGGGGAAACTCCAAGTTATTGCTAGTTAAGAATTCAGAGAGACCAATTTGGGGAGTCTCAGGACTGGAAGGGATTGTTGGGGCCTGGTGCAGGGGAGAGCTGAGGACCTTGTGATGGAAGCAAGGGGTAGAAGAGTCAAATATGGATGTGAGTGAGGAATGGTGAGAATCAACAACCATACTGATGGCAAATAGGGCTGAGAGCATATGAGAATCCACCATTGCTGGTGGTGTGGATGTCATGGAAAGGCCAAGTGACAGGGTGTGTGGGGCTGTGTGAGGAAAAGTGACACTGAAATATCAGGTGACGGTTGGAGAGGGCAGTGCTTGGTGATGGAGTGATAAGACTTTAGGTGTGAGGAATTTTTCAGACTATGAACTGTCACAAGCCTGAGCTCAGCCACATTGGGACGAATCACCTTTGATTAAAAAGGACACATCCCTTCCCCCTTGTCACGCAGGTTTAAAGTCAGTGGCCCCAGGCGATCACATTCTGCAGGTGTATTTTCCCACTTTGTCACGAAGCTCTTTGGTTTTGACCCCATAAATGATAGGGTTGAGCATGGGGGGCACGAGGAGATAGAGGTTGGCCAAGAGGATGTGAACGTGGGCAGCGATGTACTGACCGTACCTGTGGGTCAGGGTGGAGAAGAGGAAGGGAGTATAAAACATCAGCATCACACAGACGTGGGCTGTGCAGGTGTTGAGGGCTTTCCGGTGGGCTTTTTTGGAGGAGATCCTGAGGACGGCCCTGATGATCAGCCCGTAAGACAGGCCAATGAGTGTGAGATCTAACATGATGACCACAAATGTTGTCACCAGGCCGTACGTCCGGTTGACTCTGGTGTCCCCACATGACATCTTTACCACAGCCATGTGCTCACAGTACGTGTGGGGGATAACACGGTTAGGGCAGAATGGCAGCCTCCGGAGTAGCAGGGGCTCAGGCAGAACCAAGAGAACAGCTCGTATCAAACCCAGTAGCCCTAGCTTAGCGATTTGTGCATTGGTGAGGATGGTGGCGTATCTCAGAGGGTCACATATGGCGATGTAGCGATCGAAGGCCATTGTCACAAGGATGGCTGATTCCACAGTCATAGCCGTGTTAAAGAAGAACAACTGGGTGAGGCAGCCATCCACGGTGATGCCTTTGGAACGGAACCAAAATATGCACAGTGCCTTCGGCACGACGCAGGAAGACATGCCAATGTCTGTGAGCGCCAACATGCAGAGCAGCTGAAACATGGGCTTGTGCAGGGTCTGCTCTTTGCTGACAACGAACAGAATCGTGAAATTTCCCAACAGGCTGATGACATAGAATGTAGAGAAAGGGATGGAAATCCAGATGTGGGCAGCTTCCAGCCCTGGGATGCCATTTAGGATGAATGTTGATGGATCGGAGGGGGTGAGGTTGAAAGCCGCCATGAGATGGTCGAAGCACAGATCAGTCTCAGTGATATTCAGGGTGCCTGTGAAGAGAGAGAAGCAGAGGGAGGAGGGTCACGCACTTGAGAACAAATAGCACCATAAATATTTCATTGTTACTAACTATCTAGAAAGGGGGATGAGCAGTGAGGTGGCAACCTTTGCCGATGGCATCAAAGTATTTAGGCCGAGTGTGACCTGTCCGTGTCTAGGGTTGCCACCTCAAAATGCCAAGATTGGGGCAGGCTGCAAAAGGAGAGCAGATTCTTCCAGCACTGGTGTGTGACACCGAAGTCAGACTTCCCAACCAGCCACAAACTGCTTCTGATTCCCCACACTGTTTACCAAGAAGCTAAAACAAAATATACATTGTCTTCTTTACTGCATTTCAGTCTCTGGCTCCAATAAGCCACTAGGTCCAGTGACGAGACCAGTTATTAAAAATTCTATGCTCTTTACCAAAAAGGTTTCTCCTGACCCCAAAGGGTCAGCCACAGTACCAGACTGAAACATGGCAAAGCCAATACTGACTAAAAAAATAATGCTTTTTTCACTGAGTGCATAATTAGACAGAGGAACTCATTGCCATAAGATGAAATTGAGGCCAGGAGCAAAGCAAGAATCAGAGGTTTAGGACATTTACATGGATAGTAAGAACGTTCCGTTACAATAGCTAGATCTAAATAATTGTCTTGGAAAGCCTGTATGCCCCCGTTTCTCTGGTTGTTAGGCATTAATGTGACACCCTCATGAAGGTCAGATTATCTCCCCAACACCTTCTTCAGCAGCTCCTGGGGTGTTGCACTCAGAGAGAGGACGCTGGACTGGATGGATCATTGGTCTGCTCCACAATGCAATTCGTCTTTTGCAAAGAAGCCAAGTTTTCCCCATGGAAACAAACATTATCATGCCTGGCTGGGACTTTGTGCTCTGTTAGTTCCCTTGTTTCTTTTGGTGAGACACTTTCTTGAAGGCATCCAGCTTTCTCTGAGACATAACAAGTACAGTGGTTTTGTCATTCTGCCTTTTTAACTGACAAGTGTAAGCAAAGACACGCATCAGCAACCCAGCTGCTTACCCTTTTCATGCATGAATACTATAATTTTTGCAGATGCCATGAACATTGGGAGATTGTAAAAAATGAAGAGGACAGGTCACTGATTCAGAGTGATCTGCATTGGTTAGTAAACTGTATCAAGGCAAACAATATGTGTTCTAAGAACAAAAAAGGTAGGTGATACTTACACAATGGGGGACTCTATGATGGGAAGCAGTGACTCTGAACAAGATTTGGGGGGCAGAAAGGGGTAATTAGCTAAACATGAGCTCCCTGTGTGACCCTGTGGCCAAAAGAGGCAATGTGATCCTGGGATGATAAACAAGGGAATCTCAAATAGAGGGAGAGAAGTTATTTTACCTCTTTCCTTGGCACTGGTGGAACTTCTGCTGGAAAATGTCTCCAGTTCTGGTATCCACAATTAAAGATTCATGTTGATACACAGAGACAGTTAAGGTGTGACTTGATAACAGTCTACAAGTACCCAGGTAAGGAACAAATATTGAATAATGGGCTTTTCAGGGTAGCTTAGAAACATCTAACACCATCCAATGCCTGGGAGTTGAAGTAAGACAAATACTGACTATAAATACGGTTTACACTTTTTAAACATGGAGAGTAATTAACCATTGGAGCAATTTACCAAGGCTCATGGTAGATTCTCCATCGCTGAGAATTTCTAAACCAAGGTCGAAGTTTCTCTATAAGCTCTGCTCTAGGAATTCCTAGGGGGCAGGTCTCTGGCCTGTGATATGCAGGAGGTCAGACTAGATGATCACAGTGGTGCCTTCTGGACTGGGTCTCTGTGAACACGTCCCTGCAGCACATACAGGAGTCAGCTGGAGGCATTTTGCCTGGAAACTGGTCCCTGAGCCGTACTGAAGGCATTTTTATTCAACTTAAGTCTATCGCTTCCCAAGGGAAAGAGGTGCAGAGACCTTCCCAAACACACTCGGAGCCAGGAAACTCCCAGCACTGGCCTGAGATCAAGAATCAGAGAGAAAAATTGAATTTCAGCAGTGCTGCTTGCCTGTCCATGTACCCCACACTCCCTGCCCCACAACCCCAGTGCCACCTGCCTGTCCATGTACAGCCTTCTCCCAACCTGCACAATCCCCAGCCCTGCCACACAGTGATCCCACTCACCGAGGATCAAAGCCAGGTGCCGGACACACCACACAGTGACAGCTCATACAAATATCTACACAGCCTGGGTTAAACTCTGTGTCTGCCTGTACCGGGGAAAGGGGGGATGGAGGAGGAGCTGCCTGTACAGCCTGTCCAGGGGTGAGTGGAACCCCAGCAGCAGCTCAGCGTGTGCAGGGAAGAGGAAAGGGACAGACCCGAGGGGAGGGGAGAGAGGACGTGGAGATTGAAAGAAGCCAGTGCGAGTAACTCTTCCTCAAAACGACTCAATGCTTTAGTTGTTGTGGGATTGGTCACAGGAGGAGGGATGGGCAGGACTGAAGAAAGTGTCAGAGACAATCTACTACAGTGTGTCCACAGTACACTAGAGTCTGAAGCACCCACCTGCCCTGGGAGATTACAGGAGGGCTAGTTACACCTCTTTGGTGTGTGAATTAGGCAGGATGTCGATTCCCTATTTCACCTTGCTTCAGGACTCTGCACCACTGTGATCTGGATACTGCACGTGCCGCCCCCTCCCCTTCCCTCCCCCTGGCCACCCTCGCTGCCCCACACACGTAGTTTGTTCCTGGATCTCCCCCAGTGAGATTTCCAGCACTGCCTAGTTTTGTCTAAGCCAGAAACATACTTTTATTTGGTGCTTCTTATCCTCTGTAGAACTGGCAGTGCAGGGGAACAGACAGAGCAGTCTCCCTCCTCCCCAAAAATTGTCACTTTAATTGTTTTGAACCTCTGAGATATGAGTTTAAGATTTCAGCTGCTCTACTGTCAGTTTTCCCCTGGTCCAGATGAGCTCACGCACACTTAGAGGCCACACTGGAGGCCTTTTATTTAAGACTCTAAATGTGGGTTTGGGGTAAAATCTTGGCCCTGATGGGAGTTTTGCCATTGATCTGAATAGGACCAAGACTTCACCCTTAGTGAGCAACTTTAGGCTCCCTGCTGTGAAGATCCTGACTTCAGGTCCTGCAGCAGCGATGTAGGTAGTTCCCACCCTCTTGACGTAGTCTAATACCATGTAGATGGACGATATGGGCAACACAACTGTATCTATCACTTATTTAGACATTTCTATTCCTCAAAGTGTCATTTCAGGGGGTCAGTTCTGTTCGGGTGCTGTAAGAGTCTGAAGTAAGAACCCCAGTTTATGTGGCATCCTGAGACCAGGCATGGAAGATGGGCATTTCAAAACACAGGGGCCCTGATTTTGCTCTCAGTGATGCCAGTGTCAATCTGGAGTGAGCGACTGAAGGCAGAATGTGAGAGCAGAATCTGACCAGTGTGTGAAACCCTGTGTGACCCATTCTTGATTTGAAATCTCGTGTATCACGGACAACAACTGCAGAGGCTGTCGCTACATGTCTCAACCTGGCAGTAAAGTCACTGAAAAACCAGAGAAAAAAACAGAGAATCCAAAAAGGGGACGTTAGTGAGACAGATAGAAGGGGACAGTAAGAGACAAGGAAATGATTCTAACGGAAGTATCTATATAAACTATTTACAATAAATCGTTAGTTCCAATTTTAAATCCTTTCATGTTACTGACAATACTAAACAGTTCAAGTCTCTGTGCTGGAGAATTCCTGCCCAGATTGTTCTTGACTGGAACCCTTCCCGAGCCCTTAGCACTAACATTATTGTAGAAACAGGCAACTCACCGGAATCCCACGCAGCAGAGAGAGGAAATCTCCTTACTGTGACCTGAGAATGGTGTATGAAGCTCACGTCTGACACTCGCAGTGCTGGACAGGGACCTTTATGATTTCCCCGTACAGTCCCTGAGGACTCTCAGGTTGGCCTGGACTACGGGACATTTCCCTGTGCTCCGTGAGCAGTGGGAACAGCATAAAATAGACCCTGGAGAATTTCTGTCTAAAAGCAACCCCTGGGAGTGAAGAAATGATTGAATGAAATCATAGGCTCAGATTTGCACGACCAACTGAGTCTTGCAGACTTGCTAGTGTTGTCCTGCACAGCTAAAACCCCAGAGAGAAAAGAAGAGCCAAGGGTTAGACGTGCTCATTTATCTATCAGCATTTCTGTGCTGCTGCCCATTGTCATAGAATCTGAGCATCTGCTGCTACTCCCGGATAATGAGCCTTGTGCTGAATCCCTGAGACTGCGACGTCCACCTGGACAGGATTTTGCGCATCCTTGTTTCAAACGTAGGATTTCCACACTGAGTAACAGTCCCTCCCATCCGATAGCCTCTCTGACAGAGGGCAGCACAGATTGCCCAAACTTAGTCATAAATGCCTCAGGGTGCAACATACCACCATCCGATGGCCTCTTTCTGACAGAGGTCAATACAGATTGCCTCAGTTTAGTCATTAACCCCTCAGGGTGCAATATCCTGCCATGGGGAAGTGCAGCTTCCTGAACCCCCTTCAGTGATCGGCACATGCCCTGCAGCCTGTGGACTGACGGCCTTTGTCTCTTTATCCCAGCTACAGTAACTGCACAAGCTGTCATTGGGGTAGGGAGGGTGCAGGGAGATGTTCAGAGGCGAGTGAGGTGCCCATTGTCCATCCACATTCAATGGGACTCTGCTGCCCATTGCCCTTGTGCCTTTGACAAGCTCTCCCTGGGGTCTAGTGGATCATGCGCTGGTCTGAAACTCAGGAGACCTGGTCAATTTCTAGCTCGGCCACAGGTCTCCTGTGTGACCTTGGACGTGTCATCTCCTAATCTACTCTGGGCCTCAGTTTCCCCTCTGTAAAATAGAAAGAGCACTTCCCTGCCTCAGGGGGTTGTGAGGAAAAAAATCCTTTAATTGTGGGGCGCCCATATGGGGACCAACAGTGAGGAGGGCCTTATGAGGCCCCAAAGGTACAGCCGTGCTTGTTTATCTCAAGCAGCATTACTGCCTATTTCAGGACTCTGCTCCACTGTGATCTGGATACTGCACACCCTGCTCCGCACACTGTGCGTTCCTCCCCCAGTCAGTGCAGGAACAGTCCTGCACCCCTAATGTCCCCCTCCAGGGTCCCCACAACTCCTGTTAATATCCCCAATGCTATGAGAGTCTCCACCTATCAATTTCATTGGTCTGTCACCATTCATATTTCCAATTTCAACTGTCCAGAAAATATGGCTGTGGGTAATCACTTATCATCCAGCCCACTGAAAAAACGGTTTCTAACCATTTGTAACTGTTGTTCTTCAAGAGGCGTGGCTCATGTCCATTCGAATGTAGGTGTGTGCGCGTTATGTGCAATGTCAGTGGAAGCCTAGTGGTACCCAGTGGTATCCGTTGGGTCACCTCCCATGCTCCCTGGAGTCGTTCCCTCGTGGTGCTGGTACATGGTGTGGTAAGAAATGAGAGCTTAAGGCCTGCAAACAGGCTAAGGCTTAAGGCCTAAGTGGAAATAGCCAAGTGAACAGAAACCAGCCTTTGAATTTACGACCTAACTGAAACTGGTACGGAGAAAACGCTGATACTGCAAGCATACACATTTCCAAAATATTGCTAATATGCAAATATTACTTAAAATACACAATAGGTGGAGAAGACACCAAGACATCCTGACACCAAAGAGATAACTGACCCCCTGAAATGACACTCTGAGGAATAGAAATGTCTAAATAAGTGATAGATACAGTTGTGTTGCCCATATCGTCCATCTACGTGGTATTAGACTACGTCAAGAGGGTGGGAACTACCTACATCGGAGAGGGCAGAATGAAATTGTCTGTGACAGTATATAAAAGAGGGTGTCAGAGGGAACAATGTTGTCCTGCCTAGGGGATAACGGAAAGTCCTACCATTGGGCCGTGTCCATTGTAACACCGCATATAGGAAGCTGACCCATAGATACTCTGTAGGTCGCTTCTCATTGTGCCACATGCAATAAACCTGGCCAGGGTGCCTTCGTTGCTCAGCTAATCCGTGGTTGTATAGATTCATTCGATCGTGAGTGCCATCTCGGTTACCTGCACAGAGCTGGGACAGCACCCACACGGGGACACACGCATGCAGCCTACAATGACAAGCACCAACACCGGTAATGACATTGACAACACATGGGACCCTGTCGACCCTCCGCCCACTCAGTTTCTTCTTGCCAGCTAACTCCAGCAGAGGGGCAAGTGGGAGGGTTCTTGGAGTGGACATGAGCAACACACCTCAAAGAACAACAGTTACAAAAGGTTAGGAACCCTTTTTTGTCTTCCAGTGCTTGTTCACATCGACTGCAATATAAGTGACTCCCAAGCCGTTGTGCAGGAGGAGGGATCGGAGTTCATTGGCACGCAGACTGCGGAACCGCTCTGCCAAAGGCAGCATCATCTCTGGTTTGCGATGTAAAGTGTGGACTGAAGACCACATTGAAGATGTCCCAGATCGGGACCTGTGCTATTAATGCTTCTGAAAAAGCTCATACCCTTGTGGAATGCGCTGTCAGGGTGGAAGCGGGTACCTTCGCCAAGTCGTACAGTGGACGTGACACATGATGAAATTCTTTGGGATGAGACTGGAAGGGCTTTCATCCCATCCGCTGTTGCCACAAACAGTTGAGTGGTCTTTATGAATGATTTTGTCCTTTCAATGTAGAAGGCAGGAGCACGCCTGGTGTCCAGAGAGTGAAGTCTCTGCTTTTGGCTGTTGGCATCTGGTGTCTTGTAGAAGATTGGAAGTAATATGTTGTGTGCATGTGGAATTGTGAGACCACCTCTGGAAGGAAGGTTAGGTGAGGATGCAGCTCGATCTTGTCCTTTAAGAAAATCGTGTTTTGGGCCTCTAAACTGAGGGCTCTGATCTCCGAGACCCTTCCGGCCAGGGTGAAGGTCATCAAGAAGGTGGCATTCCAGCAAAAGAAGAAGAGAGAGCACATCACCAGGTGCTCAAATGGGGGCCCCATGAGCCTTTATAGAACTAGAGTGAGATCTCAGGCGAGGATCGACTGGCACATGTGACGGTATTGCCTGTTCAAGCCCTTGAGGAAATGGACGTCTTTTGAGTTGGTGAGGGTAGTTCAGCCATTGAGCCACCCCAAAATCACAGCCAGGTGGACTCTGATCGATGACACTGATAGCCCATGCTATTTTAGGTGTCGTAAGTAGTCCCGGATGAATGGTGTAGATGACTTCAGGGGCGAAACACCTTTCTGCACAGGCCAGATCGAGAATGTCTTCCACTTTGCCAGGTACATCACTCTACTAGATGGTTTTCTACTCCCTAGAAGGATCTCTTTAGTGGGTCCAGAGCATGTCAACTCTAAGGAGTTCAGCGTTGGAGTTTCCAGGCCGTGAGATGCAGGCACTCGAGGTTCAGGTGATGTAAGCAACCTTGGTCCTGGGTAATCAGATCTGGGACCAGGGGCAGGCTGATTGAGTCTGTACCGAAAGACCCAGAATGGTGGTGAACAAATGTTGACGAGATCAGTCTGGGGCTGTCAGGATCATGGAAGTTCCTTCCCACCCTTGTCAGTCTCTGAAGTCTCTCCTTGTGTCGGGGTATACCATGCCCCAATGCCCCCTATGGAGGCCTCATGGTCCTACCACACGCTGCCGCAGAAAGAGCAGTAGAGGTGAGTCCTCCTGGTTGCCTAGAGTGGCTGTGGGGAAAACAACCAATCAGGGAGAGGTTGCAGGTAGCAGCCAATCAGAACACAGCATTCCCCACTAGAAGGAGCTGCAGTATCTAAGCAGAGTCAGTTGCTGCATGGAGGTAGAGGAGAAAGGCTGGTACTCCTGGCTGGACAAAGGAATTCCAAGAGCAGGGACAGAGCAGCTGCTGGCAGGGACCCGGGGAGGAGGAAGGAGATCTTGGCTGGCTGCTGGGATGAGGTACCTGCCTGCCCTGAGGTAAGGTAGAAAGAGAGAGAGAGAGACAGCCATGACAGAAGAATTAACATAAGACAAACTGGAGACAAAATGAACCCATTCCATTTCTAAAGCGTGTCTTCTGTACCTTCCTAAAGATGAGAGACGACTTAGAAAAAATTATTGACAGAGCAACTATAACTTCAAAGAGAAAGGCGCTGAATGAAGTCCCAGCCTACCTTAGGGGACCTTGGGTAAGAGATAGACGGGGCTTCCTGGTTAGGCTCATGTTGATTCATCAAGGCCTGCAATACGGCATACGGGAGAAGAGGGAAGGAGTTAAAAACCTCATGTTACTAAATCTAGGAGAAGGTAGCCCTGAACCCTAAGAGGAGTCCCATGGAGGCCATGATTCAAAATACAGAGCAGCAAGACATGAAACATAGAGGAGAAAAGCCAAGAAAGAACCGCTAGGACAACGATACCCAGGACGAATCCAAAGGAGCAGACGGATAATAGCTGAACACTTATCTCCACCATTGGCCCCTTTAATTTTTAGAGAGCTCAGTACAGCTTTAAAAGACCCCTGAAGCCCATAGAAAGGTCATTACAGATTGGAAAGCATAAGCAGGATGGGAAAGAAACAATATGCCTGTGTTTATAACTAAAAGAGGGTGAAGTGGGGACAGGCATAATTGTGACTTGAGCGAGGACATGAAGAATTGCTGCTATTCTGCATCCTACTTCGGTTTTGTCACAGATAAATAATTGTAGTATTTAAGGAAAAGCCATTCTACACTTCCAAACAGAGGTGCCGGCAACAGTAGCCTAGCTCCGAACCACTGTCACCCTCGTTAGTGTCTGCCAGAAATCTCTTCTGATGAACCGTTCCATCTGCCAAGGGCAGGGCAAAGCCCTGAATGCTCCAAAGGGAGAGAATTTGCTGGACTCTGCCCCACGTGCAGTCTCTGATGGCCATTAAAGGTGTGAGCCCCAACTGAAGCTTTTCCCACATTCAGTGCATTCCTGGGGTTACTCTCCCATGTACATTCTTTGCCATCTATATCAGGAGAAACGGACAGGGGAGTCTGAGACATAGCTGTGGATCCCGGGCTGGGAGGGAAAGCAATGCTAGGTCTATTTGTTGTTTGTCTCCGGGAGGGCCGTGCGGTGGGGGGCTGTGTAGCCCCTGAGTAGAACTGCAATTCCTGGCATGCCCTAGCAGTGGTGTTCATTTTTACCGATGAGGCGGAGCAGACGTGACATGTCAGAAAGAGCGATCTGCCATCTGTGTGCAACTGCAATGTGAAACACCCAGAGAGAGCTACACAGTGAGTGGCGTGAGTGCCAGGATAAACTTAAAAGTTCCTCCCATGTTTGATTTATTTTGTTGAATTTGATTGGTAGCAAACACCTTTGAGTTGGATGAAGTGACCTTAGAAGTGAAGAGTTTTGTTCAACTTTAATAATGATCTGGAGAATGGATTGGATTGCACTCTCAGCAAGTTTGCAGATGACACTAAGCTGGGGACAGTGGTAGATACACTGAAGGACAGAGATAAGATAAAGCGTGACCTTGACAAATTGGAGGATTGAGACAAAACAAATCAGATGAGGTTCAACAAGGACATGTGCAGAGTCCTGCAGATAGGACAGAAGAATCCCATGCACTGCTACAGTCTGGAGACCGATGGGCTAAGCAGCAGTGCTGCAGAAAAAGATCTGGCGTTTACAGTGGACAAGAAACTGAATATGAGTCAACAGTGTGCCCTTGTTGCCAAGAAGGCTAACGGCATATTTGGCTGCATTAGTAGGCGCATTGCCAGCAGATCGAGGGAAGTGATTATTCCCCTCTATTCGGCATTGGTGAGGCCGCATTTAGAATATTGTGTCCAGTCTTGGGCCCCCCCACTACAGGCAGGATGTGGACAAACTGCAGAGAGTCCAGCAGAGGGCAGCGAAAATGATTAAGGGGCTGGAGAACGTGACTTATAAGGAGAGGCTGAGGGAAGTAGGCTTCTTTAATTTGCAGAACAGAAGAGTGAGGGGGGTTTGATAGCAGCCTACAATTACCTGAAGGGGGATTCCAGGGAGGATGCAGCTAGACTGTTCCTAGTGGTGGCAGTTGGCAGAAGTAGGAGCAATGGTCTCAAGTTGCAGTGGAGGAGGTCTAGGTTCGGTATTAGGGAAAACTTTTTCACTAGGAGGGTGGTGAAATACTGGAATGGGTTACCTAGGGAGGTGGTGGAATCTCCATCCTTAGAGGTTTTTAAGGCTTGGCATGACAAAGTCCTGGCTGGGAAGAGTTAGTTGGGGTTGGTCCTGCATTGAGCAGGATGTTGGACTAGATGACCTCCTGGTATTCCTTCCAACCCTCATCTGCTATGATTGTCTTATTCCAAAGTGGGGAATAACTGACTGGGAGGTGATACTGGTGAAGATGATCTGGGGGATATAGTGGATCACGAATGTGATTCAGCAAAGAGATTCAGTTGAGAAAAAGGCAAATGCCATTCTGGGGTGTATTAACACGTGTGTTGTACATAAGACTTGGGAGATAATTGTTCAGCTATACTCTGCGCTGGTGAGACCGTAGTTAGAGTGCTGTGTCCAGAGTTGGGCACCACACTTTAGAAAAGAGATGGACAATCTGGAGAGAGTGCAGAGGAGAGGAACAAAAAATGGCAAGTGATTTAGAAAACTTGACTCGTGAGGAAAGGATAGAAGGTACTGGGAATGCCTGGTTTTGTGAAGAGAAGGCTGAGGGGGGACATAACAGTCTTCAAATCTGAAAAGGTTTGTTATAAAAAGGATGGTAATTAACTGTTCTCCATGTGCACTGAGGGTGGGACAAGAAGTAATCAGCTCAGTTTTCGGGAAGGGAGATTTTGCTTGGATATTAGGAAACATTTTCTGAGAATAAGGAGAGTTAATCACTAGAACAGTTTACCTGGGGTGGTTGTGTAGTCCCCATCACTGGAGATTTAAATATCTGGTCAGACCTATCTCCCCTAGGGCTGTTAGCATTTACTGTAATAAACGAATGAGAGAGGCAGAGGCAGCAAGGACCCACGCCTAAAACTAAGGATGCCAAGAAGTTGGATCTCTTTGGCAGGAAGATATGTTCCACGGGGGGCTCCAGCTTCTAATTTCATATCAGCAGGCGCCCCTCAGCCTCTATGGCGCAGAGCCCCCAAGAGTTAAACAAAATTCACTGAATTGCTCCCACAAGAGTCTAGGGCTGAATTTTCAGCTTTAGTTGAGGAAGGCAGGACAATAGCAAAAGCTTCTCTGCAAGCGGCACTGGACGTTTCGGATTTAGCCATGTGAACCGTGGCTTTGGCCGTGGTAATGAGATGAGTTCATTGCTGCAGGCCTCTGGCCTCCCATCCAAGGTGCAGCAAAACATCCACCCAGGACCTCCCTATTGAGGTTACGTCCCTCTTTTTGGAACAAACTGATTCCAAGCTCCACAGCCTGAAAGACTCGAGGGCCACCGTGAAGTCTCTAGGTCTTCAGACCCCAGCCGCTCAGAGGAAGCATTTCACACACGGATCTTGTCTCACTTTTACCAGTCTTAACTGAAGCAAGGCTCCACTAGGAGAAGTGGCTGGAGCAATAAAAGAAGGCCTCCTCACTTGTCAACCCACGGGCCTGGGCCCACGAGAAAATCATGGGGTTCAAAGCAGAGCTTTTGTAGGTGTCACTGAGAATGGCAAAGCAGAACAGTATCTGGATCTAATCCCCCTGTGTTTTTGGACCGGTTATCCCACTTCTATAGGGGGTTGGCCCATATTACTTCAGACCGTAGGGTGCTAATCACGATAGGACGGGGATACTCCCTACAGTTCAGTTGTTCCCCTCCTTCCCACCCTCCCTTTCCATCTCTCTTTAGGGACCCTTCTCATGAGCACCTTCTAATCCAGGAGTTGCAAATGCCCCTAAAAGTGGGAGCAGTAGAGGAGGTTCCTCTGGCGCTAAGGGGCAAAGGTTTCTACTCCCTTTATATTCTAATCCCGAAAGCCAAAGGCCATCTCAGACCGATCCTGGACCTGTGAAACCTCAACAGATTCATGAAGAAATTGTAGTTCTGCATGGTCTCCTTGCCCTCCATTACCCCATCTCTGCATCCAGGCGACTGCATGCTGTTCTCGACTTGAAGGATGCACACTTTCACATCTCAGTCCTTCAGAGTCACAGAACATTCTGCCAATTTGTAGTGAACCAGGTTCAATACCAGTTTACTGTCCTCCCC
The DNA here is from genome assembly GCF_026122565.2 of Emydura macquarii macquarii. Classification (NCBI taxonomy): domain Eukaryota; kingdom Metazoa; phylum Chordata; order Testudines; family Chelidae; genus Emydura; species Emydura macquarii. Next base: position 57,944 of record NW_027130214.1, read on the forward strand.
TTCGACCTGTCAGCAGCTCCTCACGTATTTACCAAGTGCATGGCAGTCGTTGCGGGTTTCCTGATGAAAAAAGAGTCCAGGTTTACCTTCACCTCGACGATTGGCTGATCATGGGTCGCATCAAGGGAGTGGTGGAATCCAATGTAAGTTTGATATGGACAACCTTTGAGAATTTAGGCCTCCTAATAAATGTGCAGAAGTTAACTCTCTCACCTGTTCAAATAATAGATTTCAGAGGGGCACTCCTGAACTCAGTCCAGGCAAGAGCCTTCCTTCCAGAGAATGGTTCTGGGCCAGGGGAACTATCATTGAAGGTCACAGAAACCATGCTACCTCCATGCAAGACAGTGCCTGAAACACCTATGACATATGGCCCCATAGTTATGGACGCCTTGTCTTTGTTGCGGAGCAGAGCTCTTGTTGCATGTGAATGTCAGAGAGCTCAGAGTGGTGTGGCTTTCCTCTCAATCTTTCCTGAACCACTGAGGACAAATGCGTGTTGGTTCTTACAGGCAACACCTCAGCGATGTCCTAAATAAACAGACAGCATGGAGCACGCTCCTCTCCCTAGTGCCAGGAAGCCCTCTGCCTGTGAGAATTCTGTGTGACCCCTCAATGCATCTTGAGACTTCTTGTCTTTTGGGCACACAGTATGAGCTAGCGGATCATTTCAGAAGATCCTTCTCCAACGATGAGTGATCCATTCACCCAGACACTGTCAAGAACATCTTCCAAAACGTGAAGAAGAGCAGCCTGTAAGGTTTTTACTCTAGGGTTGCACGGTTCTGAGAGCAGAGGAGTTGCCGGATGGGAATGACCGAACAAGAATGCGAACAAGGCTTCAACTGAAGAAATATTGCTCATTTATTTATTCATTAGTAAAGAACAGAGTACATAGACATAACTAATAACAACACAAAACCAGAAAGAGATGCAAAGGCCTAATACTCTACCAGGCATGTATTCATTTCTTATGGTGCACAATTCTATTACTTATTTCCTTGTGCTTACAGACAGATGGTCGCTTGTAAACTATGTTTACAGACAGATGGTCGTTTGTATAATTTCACTACTTATTGTCTCATGTTTACAGACAGATGGTCGTTTGTAAACTGTCTCTTATAGTCCACAGTTCTATTACTTACTACCTCGTGCTTACAGGTAGATGATCGCTTGTAAACTCTTAGTTATCTTAAAGCAAGTGTTACTTTCATACATTACCAAAAAGCGCTTCTTTCCTTAAGCCGCTTGGGCTGAATCGACTCTGATAAGTATTAGCCGTCCCTCAGACGCTGCTGGTTCATAGAAGGGCTCACTCCAGCTACCAAGAATCCCAGCGGGCTGCAGTCCAAAGTGCAACTGACTTCAGGGGGTTTAAATACCCTCAAACTGATCAGCTTGGTCAGTATGTAACCAACCAGTGAACAGTGTCACTTTTGTGGTCAATGTGGTTACGTCATGTGACATGTTCACAGTGACCAGGTTGGCACTTCCTGTTTTTACCCAACTGGCTGTGGTCAGCTCAGTTGCTGGTCAGCTCATCCTTTCTAATTTTCGCCCTCTATTTGTGCTGAGCTAGCATCCGGACTGCCCTTATCAGTTCCTTCCAGCCCTTTTCCCAAGCTATATATTTTACTATTCTATCTTAAAGCACAAAACCCAGTAACTATTCTTCTCATATTCTACACAAAGATGGGTTGTTTCCCATCCAGGCTTGTTTGTAACAAGGCACAACAGGAAATGTCTGCAGTTCTGCTCCTTCCGGAACCTCAGCCCAGGCTTGTTGCAGGCATATTTCTTCTCCCTTGGACGGACCATCTTTTCTATGTGTCCTGCCCACGCCACTCATGTACAGCGTTCTGCTGAAGGTCAGTGTCAACTGACAGATCACAGGAAGCAGCGATTCATGCTGATAGTGGATAAATAATATAGTAAATTGCTTGACCATGCTTTACTTTGTTATGAAATATGTTCAAGAGGCCAGTCAGGTTTACTGCTCTAACTCAAAAATAAAATAGTGCAGGAATAAGGATTGATATGATACTAGTCTCCGGGAAGCCGTCTCACACAATGATGTTATATTCACCTTATGCAAAACTTGGGCTCCACAAAGTGACACATTTCTGCTTTTATCAATGATGTGATGGTTTCACTCGTTACACATCACTAAAATCCAACCCATCAGTCTCTAGGATCCCTAATAGAAGCAGGGCGATGATCCTACTTTTGTGAGCTTCTGCATTGCCCCTTTGGAATCTGACAGCAAAAGGATCTGAGTCCTCGACACCCACTCTCACTTAGGACAGGGGCTACAATGGCTCTCTACTCACCAGCCACATTCCTGACCCACTGATCACTACATTAAGTTCAAACCTGATACAACTTGTTAAACAGCAGCCATAAGAAAAATAAGGAAAAAAAGGGGAAGGTTAAAGGAAACAAGGAGCCCTGCCCTGTGAGCATGTGGACCCCCTAACTGACAGATTCTGGGATGTAAGGAAACTTAACAGTCTGTCCCTTACACGTCCAGGCCTCCCTCTCTGCACTGGACCTTGCTCTCCCCAGCTGCTCACCATACTCGATCAGAGGTTGCTCCATCATCGGAGATGGTAGTCTAAAAGTCACAGAAAGGTCGAGTGACAGGGTATGTGGGGCTGGAGGATGACAGGTGATTCTGAAAGGGATCAGGTGATGGTTAGAGAGATGGAACTGAGCAATGTAGAGAGAACTGCTTGGTGATGGAGTGATAATACACTAAGTGTGAGAAACTTTTCAAATTCTGAACTGTCACAAGGTAGAGCTCAGCCACATTGGGACAGAGCACCCTTGATTAATGAGGAGACATCCTTCCCCCCTTATCACACAGGTTTAAACTCAGTTTTCCCAGGTGATCACATTCTACAGGTGTATTTTCCCACTTTGTCACGAAGCTCTTTGGTTTTGACCCCATAAATGATAGGGTTGAGCATGGGGGGGCACAAGGACATACACATTGGCCAAGAGGATGTGAACATGGGCAGCGATGCCCTGACCAAACCTGCATGTTAGGGTGGAGAAGAGGAAGGGAGTATAAGACATCAGCATCACACAGACATCAGTGGGCTGTGCAGGTGTTGAGGACTTTCCAGTGGGCTTTCTTGGAGGAGATCCTGAGGACGGCCCTGATGATCAGCCCATAAGACAGGACAATGAATGTTAGGTCTAACCCAATGGTCACGAATGTTATCAACAGGCCGTACCTCTGGTGTCTCCACACGAGATCTTCACCACAGCGATGTGGTCGCAGTATGTGTGGGGGATAACACGGTTGGTGCAGAATGGCAGCTTCTGCAGTAGCAGGAGCCAAGGCAGAACCAAGAGAACAGCCCTAGCTTAGCGATTCGTGCATTGGTGAGGATGGTGGCGTATCTCAGCGTCTCACATACGGCAACGTAGCGATCGAAGGCCATTGTCACGAGGACGGCTGAGTGCATAGTAGCAACCATGTGAAGGAAGAACATCTAGGTGAGGCAGCCGTCCACAGTGATGTCTTTGGAACGGAACCAAAATATGCACAGTGCCTTCGGGACGATGCAAGTAGAAATGCCGATGTTTGTGAGTGCCAGCATGGAGAGCAGCAAGAACATGGGCTGCTGCAGGGTCTGCTCTTTGCTCACAACAAACAGAACCATGAAGTTTCCCAACAGGCTGATGATGTAAAACGTAGAGAAAGGGATGGAAATCCAGATGTGGGCAGCTTCCAGCCCCGGGATGCCGTTCAGAATGAATGTTGACGGGCCGGAGGGGTTAGGTTAAAAGCTGACATGAGGTGGTCGATGCACTAATCAGGCTCAGAAATGCTCAGGGTGCCTGTGAAGGGAGAGAAGCCCAGCGAGAGGGGTTAGGCACTTGATAACAAATAACACAGTAAATATTTTTTGTTATTAACCATCTAGAAAGGGGGTTGAGAAGTGAGATGACAGCATTTGCACATAGCAACAAATTATAATCCAATCTGGAGATGCCTTCAGACATCCAAGGTCGGTGAACAAGCAACATGATGGGAGATGACGTTCGATGTTAATCAGTGCAAAGTATACACTCATTGGAGGGAAAAACTTGAACTCCTCCAACACCTTACAAGGTTCTTATTTAGCTCTATGAAGTCAGGACAGGGACCTGGTGTGACGGGACTTATCTCTGTGAAACCATACTCAGCTCTTCGGTCTGTGAAGCCCTGCTCAAAGTGTCAGGATGGCCAAAAAATAAAGAAAAAGTTGGGACACAGGAGGAGTGGGACGGGGAATAATACGGAAATGCAATGCCATGGGATCAATCAGTCAATGTTTCACCCTCCTCTGGACTCCTCTGTGCAGTACTGAGCACCTTTCTCAAACAGGATATTGCAGAACTAGACAGGTTCAGAATGATCAAGGGCCTGGGAAAAGGCTCACAGGGACAGAGGTTGAAAAGACTGGGGTTGTTACCTTAGCAGAGGTATAAGAGGGTATTTGAGAAGAGTCAATAAAATACTGACTGGTAGAGAGTACTTCAAGCATGAGTTCTCCCTGTCTCATAACACAAGTTCAAGAGGCTACTCAATTAACCTGAAACACGGCCAATTCAAAACTGATTAAAAAAAGAATGCTTCCTTCACTCAGTGCATAATCAGACAGAGGAACTCATTGCCACAAGATAAAGTTGAGGCCAGGAGCTAAGCAAGAATTGCACAGGTTTAGGATATTTGCATTGATTGAAACTGCCATTACAAAAGATACAGCTAAATAAATATCTTGGAAAGCCAATACACCCACAAGTTTCAGGGCACAAAGTAATCTCTGGCTTTTAGGTGTTAAGATGACAGCATCATGAAGGTCAGGTTATCCTCCCAACACCTTCTTCAGCAGCCCCTGGGTTTGTCTCTGTCAGTGAGAGGACACTGGATGTGATGGACCATAGATCTGATACAAGATGCAATTGCTCTTTTGGAAAGGAGCCAAGTTTTCCCCATGGAAATAGACTTTATCATGTCAGGCTGGGAGTTTGTGCTTTGTTATTTCCCTTATTTCTTTTGGTGAGACACTTTCTTCAAGGCACCCAGCTTTCTCTGAGACATAACAAGTACAGTGCTTTCATTATTTTGCCTTGTTAACTGACAGGGGTAAGGAGAGACACCTGTCAGCAACCCAGCTGCTTACCCTTCTCAAGCAGATTCCACAAAAATTAGGGGAAGCTAAATAATGAAGAGGACAGGTCACTGATTCAGAGCAATAGGGACCAGTTGGTAAACTGGGTTGAAGCAAACAATATGTGTTCTAATCTAGCTATGTAGATGTATACGTCTAAGAACAAAGAAGGTAGGTGATGCTTATGTGATGGGGGACTCTATTGCGGGAAGCAGTGACTGAACAAGATTTGGGAAGGGGCGGGCGTGAGGGGATAATTAGCTAAACATGAGCTCCCAGTGTGACCCTTTGGCTAAAAGAGCTAATGTGATCCTGGGATGATAAATGGGAATCTCAAGTAGAGGGAGAGAAGTTATTTTACCTCTTTCTTTGGCACTGGTGGAACTGCTGCTGGAGTAATGTGTCCAGTACTGATGTCCCAATTAAATCTGGATGTTCATACACTGAAGAGGATTCAGAGAATAGCCACAAGAATGTTTAAAAGATGAGAGATCCTCCTTTACGGTGATAGACTCAAAGAGCTCAGTCAATCTATTTTGTGTAAGAGAAATGGTTATGGGGTGACTTGATAAGAGTCTACAAGTCCCCACAGAGGGAACAAATATTGAATATTGGGCTTTTCATGGTAGCATAGAAATGTATAACACCATCCAATAGTTGGAAGTTGATGTTAGACAATTTATGACTATAAATAAGGTGGAGAACTTTTAAATATAGAGACTAATTAACCATTGGAGCAATTTACCAAGAGTCAAGGCAGATTCTCCATCACTGAGAATTTCTAAACCAAAGATCAATATTTCTCTATAAGCTCAGCTCAAGGAAATCCTAGGGGGCAGGTCTCTGGCCAGTGCTATACAAGAGCTCAGACTAGATGATCACAGTGGTGCCTTCTGGGCTGGGGCTCTGTGAACATGTCCCTGCAGCACATACAGGAGTCAGCGGGAGGCATTTTACCTAGAAGCTCCTGCCTGAGCCTTACTGAAGGCATCTTTTTTTTTTTACTCAGGACAGTGCTGAATTTAGTCCCAGGCGGTAAATGTCTTATGTGACTTTAGAGCCTGGGAAATGATACTCTAGGTGTGTTTTTCACAAGGCTGAGGCATCCCATGAGACACTGCATGGATGAACATTTTAGATGAGAAAAATAATGATGAGACCACATAATATTTGGGTCCTGAAGAATGTACATCCACCCTCCCTCCCCCATAGACATTAGTGTTCCTGGATTTCCCCCAGTGAGATTTCCAACACTGCCTGGTTTCCTCTAAGCCAGAAGCATGCTGTTATTTTAACTGAATTTTGGTGCTTCTCATCCTCTGTAGAACCAGAGACGCAGGACAACAGAGAGAGCAGCACCACACCAGCCACTGAAAAAGATTGTTACCCTAATTGTTTTGAACTTCTAAGCAATGAGTTTAAGATTTCAGGTACTCTCCTCTCCATTCTTCTCTGGTCCAGATGAGCTCACTCATTCTTAGAGGCTGCACAATAACTCCAGTTGGAGTCACTGAAGGCTCTGGACGGTGATAATCAGGCCATTTACTTAAGTCCTTATATGTGGATTTGGGGTGAAATCCTGGCCCTGATGGGAGTTTTGCCACTGGTCTCATTGGGACCAAAATGTTATCCTTAGTTTTGAACTTTAGGCTTCCTGCTGTGAAGATCCTGACTTCAGGCCCTGCAACAGCGAGAGCTATTCTGTTAGGGTGCTGAAGAAATCTGAAGGAAGATCCCCAGTTTTGTGGCTTCCTGAGACTGGGCATGAAAGATGGGGATTTCAAAACACAGGGGCCCTGATTTTGCTCTCAGTGATGCCAGTGTCAATCTGAAGTGAGCTCTTGGAGGCAGAATGTGAGAGCAGAAACTGGCCAGTCTGTAAAACCCTGTGTGACCCATTCGTGTAGTGAAATCTTGGGTATCACAGATACCTAGTGCAGAGGTTTTTTGTACACTTATTAACATGACAGTAAAGTTCCTAAATTGGAAAACTTGAATGAAAAAGAAAAAACTACACAGACTGAAAAAAAGGAAGATACTGAGATAGACAGATACTGTAAGAGAGAAGAAAATGAATTTAAAAACAAATATTTGTCTAAAATATTTACAATAAATCTTTCATTCCTTTTTTAAATCTCTTCATGTTACTGACAATACTAAACAGTTCAAGACTCCGTTCTGGAGATTTTGTGCCCAGATTGTTCTTGACCTGAACCCTTCCCGAGCTCTTAGCACTAACTTTATTGAAGAAACAAGCAACTCACCAATATCCCACACAGCAGAGAGAGGAAATCTTACTGTGACCCATCTCGAAGAAACAGCTGTTATGAAAGCTTAGGTGCCTTCTTCGAGAAATTGCTCATGTCAATTCCAATGTAGGTGACTCCCAAGCCGTTGGCGCGCAGACTGCAGATCCTCTCTCTCAAATGCAGCATCGTCTCTGGCTTGTTGAGTGAGGGAGCAGTGCGATGCAAAGGTGTGGATTGAAGACCACGTTGCAGCTGTCCTGGATTGAGACCTGCTGAAGAAATTTGTTCCTTCTGCTTGTGATCCCACCCACCGAGCCCTGGGGGTCCCTAGCTGGGAAGCCACACATGGGAAAAATTGCCACCCTGCACCAGCTGTCGCTTATAAAGAATGGCACAGATTTTAATGGGATGAATTACAAGGCAGTCTCCTGCTCTGGCTGTGAGCTATGGATCCGGACGTGGCCAGCAGAGGATGGGCAGGCGGGGGCTGTCTGCAGCAGGTAGCCCAGGGTGTGCTGCAGCCCGGCACATGCTTGGCCCCCCCCAGGCAGAGCAGAGAGCACCGCAGCATGTCTCTGGGCGCTGTCTCCCCCTGAGCCGGCCCCGCCCCTGCTGGGACCCCAGAGTGAGGCAGTTGGCGTGGCAATCTTTACATGGTTTTTAGCACACTGCTGGACTGCAGCTGTGGGTTAATTGTACTGCAGGTAGCCTGGAGATTGAGAACCGCTGTTCTAAGAGAACGACACTTGCTGCTGGAATTGCTGCCCTCTGGCTCTCACGTAGGGCAGGGCAATAGGGAATCAATAGCCCTGGCCTTCCAACATGCAGGGCAAGCAAAACAGTTTACACCCCCGGCCTGCAAGCTGGGCAGGGCTGATAAGGCAGTCAATAGCTCTCCAGCGGGTTGAGCAGGTGCAATAGTCTGGAGCGCTCCGCCTTGCAATCAGGTAGGGCTAGTAAAGTTCAGTGTCCTCGGGTAGGTGACATCCGAGGAAGCCCAGCACTCCTGGGGTAGTTAGGAAAGGGGGGAAGAGGACACAAGCCCACTCCACTCCACTGCGTCCCAGCCCAGGACCCTACTAATAGCAAAGGGATTCTGCCACTGGGTCAGAAGGGATCCACCCGCAACACGCTGACACAGCCATCGTCAGCTGTACCTGGGCTACGTCCTCCCATCCTGTCCCTGGGTACCTGCATCCATTCGTCTCCCTCCGGCTCGCTGGGGTAGACGGTGAGTGGGAGGCCCACGAGCCCATCACCGTTGACCGGCGGTAGGTTCGGAAAGTCCTCACGGTCGTCAGTGGAGAGCAGCTCCTCCAGGTCCCAGGGTCTCAGAGGGTCCTTTGGTACACTCAGGCCACTCCAGTGGGTCCCTGACGTCAGGCAGCTCGTCCAGGTCAGGGCCGGCCTCAGGGAGTTTCTCACACCAAGTGGTCTTGGGTGGCTCTTCCCAGCTACTAGGGCTGGTGGCCCTCTCCCGTCACTAGGGCCCGGCGGCCCAGGCAGGCCTTGGAGACTCTGGTCTGTCGGGAGGTTGCCCCAAACAGCCGCAGGGTCTGGGTCAGGCACAGACCGCAGCCTCTGGGAAGACACGTCTGCCTCCGCCTGCCACATCTGCAGATAGGCCGACCTGTTATATTTCCCTTTCCTGCCCTGGCTCCGCCCCTCTGCTTCTGGGGTATTCGGCCTGCAGGGCCTTGTTCTGCCCAGCAGGGACGTCTCAACCCTTCCTCGGGTCCAGACTCCGAGGAAGGCCACAGCGCCTTGCTATAAGTTCATTTACATTTGAGTTTTGGCATTACGTCAGGAGTGGGTCACTTCATCCGCTCAAAGGTGTTTGCGACAAATCAAATTCAACATTATAAAGCAAATGCTGGAGGAAATTTAAGTTTAGCCTGCCACTCCTGCCACTCACTGCTTAGCTCTGTCAGGGTGTTCAACGCTGCAGTTGTACACCGATGACAGACCGCTCTTTCTGACATGCCACGTCTGCTCTGTCTCCCCAGTGAACATACATACCTTTGGTAGGGCACACTGGGAAACGTAGTTCTGCTCAGTTTGTTCAGGGGCTGGACGATCCCAGCCGCATGGCCCTCAGGAGACAAACAACAGATAGACCCAGTGGTGCTTTCCCTCCCAACACAGGATCCACAGCTACTCCTCAGACACCCCTGTCATCGTCAACTACTCTAGATATCAGAGAATCCACATGGGAGAGTAACCCCAGCAATGCACTGACTGTGGGAAAAGCTTCAGTCTGAGCTCACACCTTTAATGGCTGGCAGAGACTGCACATGGGGAAGAGTCCAGTGAATTCTCTCCCTTTGCGGCATTCACGATTTCGCCCTGCCCTGGCAGATGGGACGGTTCATCAGGAGAGATTTCTGGCAGAGGCTGACAAGGGTGACAATGGTTCTGAGCTGGGCTATTGTTGCTGGCACCTCTGGCTTCTCCATAAATAGAACAAATAATTTTCTCTGACAAAACCTAAGCAGGATGCAAAATAGCAGCGATTCTTCATGTCCTGAGTAAAGTCACAATTATGGCCTGTCCCCACGTCACCCTCTTTAATTATTAACACAGGCATATTGATTCTTTCCTTCCTGCTTACACTATTATTCCAATCTGTAATGACCTTTCTATGAGCTTCAGGGGTCTTTTATAGCTAAGATAGCTGTACTGAGCTCTCTAATAATTAAATGGTCCATGCTCTGATATGACCGTTTACCCCTCCCTCCTCCGCGAGCATTTGGAGGTGTACATTGAAAAGGACACACTCCTTGATATTTTTCTCCATGGTGGAAATAGCTGAAAACCCATTATCCATCTGCTCCTCTGGACTTCCTTGGTATCATTGTCCTAGCGGTTCTCTTTCTTGGCTTTTCTCCTTTATGTTTAATGTCTTGCTGCTCTGTATTTTGGCTCATGGCCTCCATGTGACTCCTTTTGGGGTTCAGGGCAACCTTCCCCTAGATTTACTATCATGTGGGTTTTAACCCATTCATTCTTCTCCCATATACCCTATTGCAGGCCTTGATGAATCAACATGAGCCTAACCAGGAAGCCCCGTCTATATCTTAACCAAGATCCCCTGAGGTAGGCTGGGACTTCATTCAGTGCCTTTCTCTTTCAAGTTGTAGTTGTGAAAGCTTGATAGCTCTGCACTTTGTGCCTCACTAGACTCACTGCCATGTTCTCTGGCTTGTCTCAAAACTGCCTACTTTGCTCAAAGTTGTGTAGTGCTAGTATCACGTCTGTTAGTATTGGGAGGGGACATATAATGCTCTGAGCTATAGCAATAATTGTTTCTAAGTTGTGACTCATTATTAGGAAGGTACAGAAGGCATGTTTTAGAAATGGAATGGGTTCATCATTGTTTCAATCTTAAAGGAGAGCCCTCATCCGTATGTTAATTCTTGTCATGGCTCTCTCCATCTCTCTCTCTTCTACATTCTCTGCAGGGTCCTTTTCCTTTCAAGCAGTTTAATTTCTCTCTGTATCCTTGTTCCACATCCTGCCCCATGCCTCTTCCTCAGGACTGTAGGAGGCTGAAAAATTTCAAACCCTTTAAAAGACTCTCTCAAGTCTGGATTATCTGACAGACTTGCCTGATTATGTCACACTTCGCTTCTGGCAGTCCCCAAGAAGTAGAAGTGCCTTTGCTAGGCCGTGGTCTTAGAAAGTTAGGTGGGTGGGTTCGCCATTTAGAGAGGCTGGAGAAATCCTGCACTTGTGCACACTAATAATGGAGTCCCTGACACTGTGCTCACTCGAATCTGTCTCCATTTTCCTTTCCACTCTAACAAGCACAAACTGCCCTTGTTTACTCATGGAGGCAGGGTGTGGAAGTTGTGCTATTTTTTTCAAGACTGGGAACATTGGCTGTCAGGGAGACCATCTAAGAAGCCGTCCTGCAGGTTCATTGCCAAGGTGAAGTGCTTCCATTGTGTCGGCAACCTCTGGCTAAGTAGCATGGCCCCTGTGTGCCAGGCGCACTCTCCCTAGAGCTACCAATGAACTGTTGTCCTGGAAAACCACAGGATGATCCATTTCTGGCTTGTTCCTGCCCTCCTCCCCTCTTAACCACCAGGCACAGGGAGTGGGGCTTGCACCTAGAAACTTATCGCAACCTGATCTGCCTTTTGGGGAGTGCCATGTTTTAGCTTCTGAGCACGCACATGCACATGGCACCCCTAGGACAGGCTACTCCAGACAATGTTGTGCTTCTCCTTCACACTTCGGCAGGACTGCCTCATTTCCTGCCCCTTTGTCCCTCATCCTGGTGGATCCCAGGTTTTGCATTGCTGTGGGTATCTCTGTTCCCGTGGGAATGCCACAGCTGTTCCTGCAGATGCTCCTCTCCGCGCAGCCCCAGGAAGTCCAGACCTAGGGCCTATGAAATGTGTTTTATTACAGTGGATTTTGGGTTTTTTTTTTCTTATTTCATTTTTTCTAGGTAAATAAAATTAATTCCATTTTTATGGGATTTTTAGTCAAAATTGTTTTATCCATTAACCGTTTCAACAGTTTTACTGTAAATGTATACAAATGTTCAGAATTGGTTTGCCATGGGAAACATTGATTTCAACAACAAAAAAAAAATCCTACAATTTAAACAAAACATCCTGCAGATAAACAGTCTATGGTGAAAGGAACCATTTAAATCTCTTTTCTAAGACGCACTCGGTCGTGTTACCAAACGGATCTTGCTGAACAGTAACAAAGTCCAAAGGAGAAAGAGCCTCTTCCAGTGTTAATGTAACTGGATTCATTTTTTAATTAAAAAATTTTAAAAATGCAGTAACGATGAAATCATTCTTCCTTGGAGCTGTCGTTGTTACCATTTTAAATTACACTCTGCACCTTCAAGGTTCCTGTCTTCTGAAGGAATGCTGAAAGGCAGGAGTGGGCTTTTCCAAAGCAGGCATGTTTTCTGGTCCAATTTCCTAATGTAGACCAGGCCCACAAATCCCTACGGAAACTGCAACCCTCTTCCTCCTGACACTGTCAGGCTGGGGCTGTGGGTGGTCTGGCCTAGTGGCTGGAGCCAGAGTGAGGCAGGGCCTGGAACCACCAGCAACAATCAGAGCCAGAGTCAAGATCCAGAGCCAAGGTTCAAAGCCAGAGTAAACTGGGGTGAAAGAGGGAATGAGATCGGGGCAAGGTCTGTGGCCTCAGCAGAACAAGCCTGGAGCTGGGCAAGAGATGATGCTCTACACATCAGATAATCCACACGGGAGACTCACCCAGCAATGCACTGAATGTGGGAAAGGGTTCAGTGGGTGGGGTCACACCTTTAATGGCCGTCAGAGACTTTATAAAGTTTGTCTTTTTTACTGCAGCTGACAGAACATGGCCGAGCTCCTCTGGCATCTTCTTAGCAGCCAATGCCTGCCTGTGGATCATACAGTGATCCCAGGTTGCTCTAGGGGCCACTTCCTGCAGCCTCCTTACAAGCCCCCTATGCCATCCTGTCACAGATCATGCTCCATCACTGCAGATTCCAAAACAACGTCCCCAGTCAAGGTCTGTGTCTTGAACAAAATTATTTAATAGTTTCAAAAGCTCTTCCCCAGTTGCTCATCTTGGAAGTGGACAGCAAATGGCCAATTTGTATTGGTGTAATAAAGCGAATACACACCAGTAGCTGTGCAGCAGTTGATGTATCTGTGGATTCATCCATCTGAATTGAATAAGACGGGATCTGACAAAAACTTTCTAGGAGCTGCTCTTTCACATCAGTGAGCCTCTCCGCAATGCCTCTGCCTTTAACGTATTTCCTCTTCACCCCCGGGTCAGGTGTTCGGCCTCGTCCAGCAATGGGCCTGGTTTCCTCCACTTGAGTCAAATGAGCGTCACCATATCAAGTGCTCAAGTCAGTCCATTGTTCCTGTTTGTATGCCTATGTGAGGCGTGAACTGTCTGCTTTGTGTTTGCCTGGATCTATCCAACCAATGTGAGACACACATTTGGGAATATTGCCTACCATGTCTATGCATACGACATTGCAGGAAACAAACTGTTACATTAGTTGGATGGGTGGGGGGACATTTATCAAATTATTTGACATCAGTGTGTTAAAATCATAATAATTCGTATGAAATATGCCATGTCAGGTGTAGGAGAGTAAAGAGTTAAAAGCTGGAAATGTGGTCAGGCCTAAGCCACAGGGAACGCTCAGCCACATAGGGACAAAGCACCCTTAATTAACGAGGTGACATCTTTTACCTCCTGTCACGCAGGTTTAAAGTTAGTGGCCCCAGGCGATCACATTCTACAAGTGTATTTTCCCACTTTGTCACGAAGCTCTTTGGTTTTCACCCCATAAATGATAGGGTTGAGCATGGGGGGCACGAGGAGATAGAGGTTGGCTAAAAGGATGTGAACGTGGGCAGTGATGCCCTGACCGAACCTGTGTGTCAGGACGGAGAAAAGGTTGGTGGTATAAGACATCAGCATCACACAGATGTGGGCTGTGCAGGTGTTGAGGGCTTTCCGGTGGGCTTTCTTGGAGGAGATCCTGAGGACGGCCCTGATGATCAGCCCATAGGACAGGCCAATGAGTGCCAGGTCTAACCCGATGATCACTAAAGATATCACCAGGCCATACGTCCGGTTGACTGTGGTGTCCCCACACGACATCTTCACCACAGCAATGTGCTCGCAGTACGTGGGGGGGATTACATGGTTGGCACAGAATGGCAGCCTCCGCAGAAGCAGTGGCTCCGGCAGAACCAAGAGAACAGCTCGTATCAAACCCACTAGCCCTAGCTTAGCGATTCGTGCATTGGTGAGGATGGTGGCGTATCTCAGAGGATCACATATGGCAACGTAGCGATCAAAGGCCATTGTCACAAGAACGGCTGAATGCATAGCAGCAACCGTGTTAAAGAAGAACATCTGGGTGAGGCAGCCGTCCACAGTGATGTCTTTGAAACTGAACCAAAATATGCACAGTGCCTTCGGCACAACACAGGTAGACAGGCCGATGTCTGTGAGCGCCAGCATGCAGAGCAGCAGATACATGGGCTTGTGCAGGGTCTGCTCTTTGCTTACAAGAAACAGAACCGTGAAATTTCCCAACAGGCTGATGATGTAAAATATAGAGAAAGGGATGGAAATCCAGATGTGGGCAGCTTCCAGCCCTGGGATGCCGTTCAGGATAAATGTTGACTGGCCAGAGAGGGTGAGGTTGAAAGCTGACATGAGGTGGTCAATGCGCTATTCAGCCTCAGAAATGCTCTGGATGCCTCTGAAGGGAGAGAAGCCCAGTGAGAGGGGTTAGGCACTTGGTAACAAATAGCATGTTAAATATTTAGTCATTAACAGTCTAGAAAGGGGGTTGAGCAGTGAGATGGCAGCATTTGCATAGAGGAACAAATTATTTAGTCCGTAATCCATTCCAGAGATGGTCTCAGACATCCAAGGTCGGTGAACAAGCAACATGATGGCAGATGACATTCGATGTCAATCATTGCAAAGTATATGCCCATTGGAGGGAAAAACTTTAACTCCTTACAAGGTTCTAATTTAACTCCATGAACTCAGGAGAGGGACATGGTGTGACGGTACTCGACTCTGTGAAACCCTGCTGAAAGTGCCAGCATGGCCAAAAACTAAGGAAGAAGTTGGGACACAGGAGGAGTGGGATGGGGAATAATAGAAATGTACAATGTCATGAGATGAATTAGTCAATGCTTCACCCTCCTCTGGACTCCTCTGTGCAGTACTGAGTACCCTTCTCAAACAGGATATTGCAGAACTAGAGGGGTTCAGAATGATGAAGGGCCTGGGAAAAGGCTCACAGGGACAGAGGTTGAAAAGACTGGGGTTGTTACCTTAGAAAGTGGAGGAATAAGAGGGTATTTGAGAAGAGTCAATAAAATACTGACTGGTAGAGAGTATTTGAAGCATGTGTTATCCCTGTCTCATAACACAAGTTCAAGAGGCTACTCAATTAAACTGAAACATGGCAAATTCAACACTCATTAAAAAAGAATGCTTCCTTCACTCAGTGCATAATTAGACAGAGGAACTCATTGCCACAAGATGAAGTTGAGGCCAGGAGCTAAGCAAGAATTGGACGGGGTTAGGATATTTGTATGGATTAAATCTTTTGTTACAATAGATACAGCTAAATAAATATCTTGGAAAGCCTGTACACCCTCAAGTTTCAGGGCACAAGGCAATCTCTAGCTGTTAGGTGTTAAGATAACAGCATCATGAAGGTTAGGTTATCTCCCCAACATCTTCTTCAGCAGCCCCTGGGTTTGTCTCTGTCAAAGAGAGGACACTGGACGTGATAGACCATAGGTAGATGGATCCACGATGCTATTGCTCTTTTGAAAAGGAGCCAAGTTTTCCCCATGGAAACGGACACTATCATGCCAGGCTGGGACTTTGTGCTCTCTAACTTCCCTTGTTTCTTTTGGTGACACTTTCTTAAAGGCACTCAGCTTTCTCTGAGACATACCAAGAACAGTGGTTTTGTTATTCTGCCTTGTTAACTGGCAGGGGTAAGGAGAGACACTTGTCAGTAACCCAGGTGCTTACCTTTCTCATGTAAATTCCTCAAAAATTTGGGGAAACTAAATATGGAAGAGGACAGGTCACTGATTCAGAGCAATAGGGACTGGTTGGGAAACTGGGTTGAAGCAAACAATATGTGTTCTAATCTAGCTATATACATGTATACGTCTACGAACAAAGAAGGTAGGTGATACTTATGTGATGGGGGACTCTATCGCGGGAAGCAGTGACTCTGAACAAGATTTGGGGAAGGGGGTGAGTGAGTGGATAATATTGGATGTCGATACACTGGAGAGGATTCAGAGAAGAACAAGAAGAATGTTTAAAAGATGAGAAACAATTTCTGATTATAAATAAGGTGTACAACTTTTAAATATAGAGACTAATTTAACATTGGAGCAATTTACCAAGGCTCATGGCAGATTCTCCATCACTGAGAATTTTTAAAACAGGGTTGGACTTTTCTCTATAAGCTCTGCTCTAGGAATTCCTTGAAGGCAGGTCTCTGGCCTGTGCTATACAGGAGGTCAGACTAGGTGATCACAGTGGTCCCTTTTGCCTGGAGATCTGTTAACATGTCCCTGCAGCACATACAGGAGTCAACTGGAGGCATTTTACCTGGAAGCTCCTGCCTGAGCCTAACTGAAGGCTTTTTTTTTTTACTTATGACAGTGCTGAATTTAGTCCCAGGCAGGAAATGTCTCATGTGACTTTAAAACCTGGGAAGTGATACTCTAGGTGTGTTTTTCACAAGGCCGAGGCATCCTGTGACACACTGCATGGATGAACATTTTAGATGAGAAAAACAATGACGAGACCCCATAATATCTGGGTCCTGAGAAATGTACATCCACCCTCCCTCCTGCATAGACATCAAGTGTTCCTGGATCTCCCCCAGTGAGATTTCCAAGACTGCCTGGTTTCCTCTCAGCCAGAAACATGCTTTTATTTTAACTGAATTTTGGTGCTTCTCATCCTCTATAGAACCAGAGACGTAGGAGAACAGAGAGGACAGCACCGCACCAGCCACAGAAAGCGATCATTACCCTAATTGTTTTGAACTTCTAAGCAATGAGTTTAAGATTTCAGCTACTCTCCTCTCGGTTCTTCTCTGGTCCAGATGAGCTCACTCAACCTTAGAGGCTGCAGGACGTCTCCAGCTGAAGTCACTGGACTCTCATGGCCAGTGAAAATTCGGCCATTTATTAAAGTCCTTTTATGTGGATTTGGGGTGAAATCCTGGCCCTCATGGGAATTTTGCTGTTGGTATCAATGGGACCAAAATGTTATCCTTAGTTTTGAACTTTAAGCTTTCTGATGTGAAAATCAAGGCTTTAGGCCCTGCAGCAGCGAGAGCTATTCTGTGAGGGCGCTGAAAGAGTCTGAGGGAAGATCCCCAGTTTATGTGGCTTCCTGAGACCGGCCATGAAAGGTGGGGATTTCAAAACACAGGGGGCCTGATTTTCCTCTTAGTGATGCCAGTGTCAATCTGAAGTGAGCCCTTGGAGGCAGAAGGTGAGAGCAGAATCTGGCCAGTCTGTAAAACCCTGCGTAACCCATTCGTGTTGTGAAATTTCAAGTATCACAGCTATCGAATGCAGAGGATTTTTGTACACTTGTTAACATGGCAGTAGAGTTCCTGAACTGGAAAACTTGAACGAAGAAGAGAAAAATGAAACACATTGTAAAAAAGAAAGCTACTGAGATGAATAGACAGATACAGTAAGAGAGAAAAAAATGAATTTAAAAACAAATATTTGTCTAAAATATTTACAATAAATCTTTCATTCCTATTTTAAATCCCTTCATGTTTCTGACAATATTAAACAGTTCAAGTCTCCGTGCTGGAGAATTCCTGCCCAGAGTGTTCTTCACCTGAACCGTTCCTGAGCCCTTAGCACTAACATTATTGCAGAAACAGGCAACTCACCAGAATCGCACGCAGCAGAGAGAGGAAATCTCCTTACTGTGACTTGAGAATGAGTGTACAAATCTCACATCTGACACTTGCGGTGCTGGACAGGGACCTTTATGATTCCCCTGTACAGTCCCTGAGGATTCTGAGGTTGGCCAGGACTCCAGGACAATTCCCTGCGCTCCGTGAGCAGGTGGAAGGGTAGAAAATAAACTCAGGAGAATTTCAGCGTAAGAACCTCTCCAGAGAGTAAAGAGAAAATACACTGATAGTGGAGGCTCAGTTTGTCAGAGCTAACTGAGTCTTGCAGACTTGACAGAGTTGTCCTTCACTGCTAAAATCCCAGAGAGAAAAGAAGAACCAAGGGTTAGACGTGCTCATTTATTTCTCATAATTTCTATGCTGCTGCTCAATTGTCACAGAATCTGAGCATCTGCTGCTACTCCCGGCTGATGAGCTCCGGGCTGAATCCCTGAGATCCAGACGTGCACGTGGACAGGCTCTTGTGCATCCTTGTTTCAGTCGTAGTATTTCCACACTGAGTAACAGTCCCTCCCATCCGATAGACTCTCTCTGACAGAGGGCAGCACAGATTGCCCCAGCTTAGTCATAAACCCCTCGGTGCAATATCCTGCCATGGGGAAGCACTGACCATAAAATATGGCTGTTTTCAGTTCTGTTTGCTGGCTCCTGTGTTGGTGCCTTATTGAGTGGCTGGCCTTATAGGGGCCCTAATTAGGGAATCCCCAACCTAATTAGGGTCAGCTATGACCTGGTGAAGGTACCTGCTACCGTCCTGACAGCACATTCCACAAGGGACATTCCACGCTGGGGAGGACTCTTAAGGAAATGGAGGCTCAGGTGATCTTCAGTGGGGTTCTGCCTGTCCTGACAAGAGGACAACAAAAGCCTGACAAGATTCTGATGATCAACTGATGGCTCAGGCAGTGGTGCTGTAAGGAGGGCTTTGGGATGTCTGGTGACCGGGAGGCATTCATGGGCAGAGGACTGTTCTCTTGGGATGGACTTCACCTGAGTACGGAGGTGTAGGTGGGCAGCACAACCCGGCTGGGGCATTGCGACCCTTCCTCGGTCCCAGCTCCGAGGAAGGTCACAGCGCCTCTGCTAAGGGGAAGTAGCAGTCTGTTAGGAGTCTGTAGCCCCCGGCCATCCCACGGGCGGGCTGTCAAAGCAGTCTATGGCCCTGGCCCTTAGGCAGGGCGGGCGAGCAAGCAGTCTATGGTCCCCTTGGTTGCACGGGCAGGGGAGATCACTTTCTCCCTGGTTGGCTAGGGAAGAGGGAGGGGAACGCAGGCCCATCTGTCTCCCCTGCGTCCCAGCCCAGGGCCCTATCAGTGGCAAAGGCATTCGCCACTGAGTCAGCAGGGCTCCCACGGTAACACGCTGACGGAGTGGTTCCGCCCCTGATTCAGGCCAGTGGCTGTGGCCATCCCTGGGCCACTTCCTCCCCGTATCCCCAGGTACCTGAGTTGGCCGGGTCCTCGGAGTCACTGGGATGCACGGCCCGGGGTCGGCCCACCAGTCCCTCCTCGTCCAGCAGTGACAAGGCAGGAAGCTCCTCTGCAAGGGGCAAATCCTCCAGGTCACAGAGTGTGGGAGATGGCCCAGCCTCAGGCAGCTCCTCCAGATCCTGTCCTGTCTCTAGGGATTCGGCCATTGGCAGCTCCTCCAGGTCGGGGTTGGCCTCGGAGGGGATCTCCCAGCCCTCTGTCTCAGGGGGCTCGGTCCCATCACGAGGGCCCAGAGGCCTGGCCCAGTCCTTGGGGCCTGTAGGCCTTGGCCAGTCTAGGGGGCCCGAAGGCCCAACCAGCCCTTAGAGGTTGGCCGCTTGGGCTGTTCCTGGGGCCTCTGCTCTGGGAGGCGTTTGCTTGGGGCAGAGGCCCAGCCCGGTTCAGGCCTTGACTGCAGCCGGTGGGACGGCACGTCTGCCTCCGGCGGCGGCTCTCTCCCCACTGAGCTCTGGGCCTGTCTCTTATACTGCCAGCCCTGGGCCTTCTGGGTGGCTGGGCTTGCAGGGGCTGGTTCTGTCCAGTGGGGGCAGAGCGACCCTTCCTTAGTCCACGGCTCCGAGGAAGGCCACAACACCATGCTACAGGAGAGAAATACACTTCTAGGATGGAGTCTGGCACAACTGATAAATTAGGGAGTTGGGGGTGATGACTGGGAGATGCCCAGGTAATCTCCAGGCCTGGTTTTAGCATTGAGATGGAGGAAAATGAAATAAGAAAGGACACAGCAGTGGGGAGCACAATGGACATTAAGAGGAAGGGTCATGTAGATACCAATTTGATAGGCGATATTGGCAGTAGAATGACTGGGCCAAATCAGGTAAGGAACGTGTGTGAAGGCAAACAGCAAAAATTAAGATGTTTGAATTCCAATGTGAGGTCGCTGGGCAAGAAAATGGAAGAATTAAAGCTACTGGTAGAGGAAGCGAAACCAGATATTTTAGGGATAACAGAAACGTGGTGGAATAGTAGTCACGACTGGTGTACAGGTATTGAAGGGTATGTGCTGTTTAGAAAAGACAGATATAAAGGCAAAGATGGTGGAGTAGAATTATATATGAATGATGAGATAGACTGTAAAGAAATTAGAAGTAATGGAATTGATAAGACAGAGTCTGTCTGGGTAAAGGTCACACAGGGGAAGAAAACTACTAGAGTTTCCCCTGGGATAGTGCTTGGGGTGTGCTACAGACCACCAGGATCTGATCTGGACATGGATAGAGACAGCTTTAAGGCTTTTAATGAAGTAAATACTACTGGGAACTGTGTGATTCTGGGAGACTTTAACTTCCCAGATATAGACTGGAGGACAAGTGCTAGTAGTAATAATAGGACCCAGATTTTCCTGGCTGTGAGAGTTAACAGATTCCTTCACCAAATAGTTACTGAACTAACAACAGGGGATGCCATTTTAGATTTGGGTATTGATGAGTAGTGAGGACATCATAGAAGAACTGGTTGTAGGGGACAGCTTTGGTTCAAGTGACCATGAGCTAATTCAGTTCAAAATAAATGGAAGGATAAACAGAAATAGAACAAGCTGGATGAGCAAGCATCCCAGACAGGTGATTAAGAGAAAGCAGAAAGCCTACAGGAGTGCAAGATGGGGGGATCAGCAAGGAAAGCGACCTCTTGGGGGTCAGAACATGTAGAGATAAAGTGAGAAAGGTCAAAAGCCAAGTAGAGTTGGACCTTGCAAAGTGAATTAAAACCAATAGTAAAAAGTTCCATAGCCGTATAAATAGGAAGAAAACCAAGAAAGAAGAAGTGGGACCGCTAAGCACTGAGGAAGGGGTGAATGTTAAGGATAATCTAGGTATGGCCGAATATCTAAACAAATACTTTGCCTCCATTTTTAATGAGGCTAATGATAAGCGTGGGGATAGTGGTAGGGTGGCTAATGGGAATGAGGATATGGAGGTAGAAATCACCATCCAAGGTAGAAGCCAGAATTAAACAGCTTAATGAGACTAAATCGGGGCAGCTGCATAATCTCCATCCAAGAATATTAAAGGAACTAGCACATGAAATTGCAAGCCCATTAGGAAGGATTTTTAATGAATCTGTAAACTCCAGGGTTGTGCAGTAAGACTGGAGAATTGCTAACATAGTTCTTATTTTTAAAAAAGGGAAAAAATGTGATCCGGGTAACTACACGCCGGTTAGTTTGACCTCAGTAGTATGCAAGCTCTTGGAAAAAATTTTGAAAAAGAAAGTAGTTCAGGACATTGAGGTTAACGGTAATAGGGAAAAAACAAAACAAAATGGGTTAACGAAAGATAGATCGTGCCAGACCAACCTGATCTCCTTTTTGAGAAGATAACAGATTTTTTAGACAAAGGGAATGCAGTGAATCTAATTTACCTAGATTTGAGTCAGGCGTTTGATATGATTCCACATAGAATCATAGAATCATAGGGTTGGAAGGGACCTCAGGAGGCCATCTAGTCCAACCCCCTGCTCAGAGCAGGACTAACCTCAGCTCACATGGGGAATTATTAGTTAAATTGGAAAAGCTGGGGATTAATATGGAAGGTGGATAAAGAACCAGTTAAAGGGGAGACTACAACGGGTCATACTGAAAGGTGAACTGTCAGGCTGGAGGGAGGTTACTAGTGCAGTTCCTCGGGATCAGACTTGGGACCAATCATATTTAACCTTTTTATTACTGACCTTGTCACAAAAAGTGGGAATGTAGTAATAAAGTTTGCGGATGATACAAAGTTGGGAGCTATTGCCAATACAGAGAAGGACTGGTTTATCTTACAGGAAGATCTGGATGATCTTGTAAACTGGAGAAATAGAAACAGGATAAAATTTAATAGTGGAGAGTGCAAGGTCATGCACTTAGGGAGTAATAAGAAGAACTTCTGCTATAAGCTGGGTATGCCTCAGTTGGAAGGAGAAGGACCTGGGAGTATCAGTTGATCGTAAGATGAATATGAGCCACCAATGTGATGTGGTCGTGACGAAAGCTAATGTGGTCCTTAGATGCAGCAGAGAGGTAATTCCAGTAGAGACAGGGAGGTGTTATTACCATTATACAAGGTGCTGGTGGGAACTCATCTGGAATAGTGTGTGCAGTTCTGCTCCCCCATGTTTAAGAAAGCTGAATTCAGACTGCAACAGGTGCTGAGAAGGGCGACTAGGATGATCTGCAGAATAGAAATCCTGCCTCATAAGAGGAGACTCAAAGAGCTTGGCTGGTTTAGCCTAACCAAAAGAAGGCTGAGGGGAGATATGATTGCTCTCTATAAACACATCAGAGGGGTAAATACCAGGACGGGAGATTCAGCACAGGGCTCATCAGCTGGGAGTAGCAGCAGATGCTCAGATTCTATGACAACGAGCAGAAGCACAGAAATGCTGATAAATAAATGAGCACGTCTAACACTTGGCTCGTATTTTCTCTCTGGGCTTTTATCAGTGCAGGTCCTCAATAGCAAGTCTGCGAGACTCGGTGCCCAGAGAATCTGAACCTCTCTTATCATTGACTCGTTTCTTCACTCTCAGGGGAGGCTCTTGGACTGAAATTCTCCGGGGTCTATTTTCTGCTGCTCCTACTGCTCATGGACCGCAGGGAATTGTCCCCGAGTCCTGGCCAATCTGAGAGTCCACAGGGACTGTACGGGGGAATGATAAAGGTCCCTGTCCAGCACTGCAAGTGTCAGATGTGAGATTCGTACACTGATTCTCAGGTCACCGTAAGGAGATTTCCTCTCTCTGCTTCATAGGATTCTGGTGAGTTGCCTCTTTCTGCTATAAAGTTAGTGCTAAGGGCTCAGGAAAGCTTCAAGTTTAGAACAATCTGGGCAGGAATTCTCATTCACAGAGACTTGAACTGTTTAGTGTTGTCAGAAACACCAATGGATTTACCTGGTAAAAATGGAACTAAAGAATTATTGTAAATAGTTTAGAGAAATATTTGTTTTTAAGACCATTTCCTTGTGTGTTACTGTGTCCTTCCATCTGTTTCAGAATCTTCTTTTCTTTGGTCTCTGATTTCTCTGATTTGCTCAAGTTTTCCAGTTTAGCAACTTTACTGCCAGGTTAAGAAGTGTAGCCAGAGCCTCTGCAGTGGGTGTGATTGAGAGCAGAGATTTCACAACACGAATGGGTCACACAGGGTTTTACAGACTGCCCAGATTCTGTTCTCACATTCTGTCTTCAGTGGCTCACTCCAGATTGACACTGGCATCATTGAGAGGAAAATCGGGGCCCCTGTGTTTTGAAATCCCCATCTTTCATGCCCATGATTTTCACAGCAGGGACCCTAAAGTTCCACACTAAGGATCAATGGCAAAACTCCTGTCAGGTCCAGGTTTTCACCCCAAATCCATAATTAAGGAACTTAAATAAAAGGCCTGATTTTCACTGATCATGAGCCTCCAGTGACTTCAACTGGAGTCGTCATATGGCCTCTAAGGATGTGTGAGCTCATCTGGACGAGAGAAGAACTGACAGGAGAGTAGCTGAAATCTTAAACTCACAGCTTAGAGGTTCAAAACAAGTAGGGTGACAATTGGTTTTGGGGGGGTGTCTGCTCTCTCTGTTCCCCCTGCTTCTCTGGTTCTATAGAGAATGAGAAGCACTAAAATACAGTAAAAATAAAAGTATGTTTTGGGTTTAGAGGAAAACAGGCAGTGCTGGAAATCTGACTGGAGGAGAACCAGGTGCACACTGTGTGTATGTGTAGGGTGGGACATACCGTATCCAGATCGCAGTGGCACGGAGTCCTGAAACAGGGCGAAATAGGGAATGGACATCCTGCCTAATTCACACACCACAGAGGTGTAACTAGCCTTCCTGCAATCTCCCGAGGCAGGGGGGTGTCTCAGACTGTAATGTAGTGTGGACACACTGTAGTAGATTGTCTCTGACACCTTCCTCCATCCAGCCCATCCCTCTCCTGTGACCAATCCCACAACAACTAAAGTTTTGTGTTGTTTTGAGGAAGAGTTACTCGTGCTGGCTCCTTTTAGTCTCCACGTCCTCTCTCCCCTCCCCTTGGGTCTGTCCCTCTCCTCTTCCCTGCACACGCTGAGCTGCTGCTGGGGTTCCCTTCACCCCCGGACAGGCTGTGTAGGCAGCTCCTCCATCCCCCTTTCCCTGGTGCAGCCTGACACGGAGTTTAACCTAGGATGTGTAGATATTTGTACAAGCTGTCACTGTGTGGCGTGTCCGGCACCTGGTGTTGGTCCTAGGTGAGTGGGATCACTGTGTGGCAGCGCTGGGGGTTGTGGGATCAGGGAGTGCTGGGTACACGCGCAGGAAGGCAGCGCTGCTTACATTCAATTTTTCTTTCTGACTGGTGGTCCCAGGCCAGTACTGGGAGCTCTCCTGGCTCCAAATGTCTCTGGGCTGCTGTCAGGGCCTCTTTCCCCAGGCGAGCCAGAGAATTGCAGTCTGGGTGTCACAACATTTACTCATTTTTTTCCAAATTTTTTTAATGTGTTCAATGTACAGTAGAAAGAGCCATTGATCTTTGCTCCTCAGCTGGTTCTGTCTCCCATCGGATCTGACCCTGTCTATAATCTCCTTCCCCCTCCCAGGCTGCTCTGATTCCAACACTACACTGTGTGCCAGTGTCTTCTCCAGGCTTCCCAGTTACCCGTGGTCCCCACAACCTCTGAGCCCCCCAAGCTCCCCACAACTCTTCCTCTGCAGGGTGAGAAGCGTCACACACGCAGTTGTGGATGCCAAGGCACCTGTGCTGTGCTGCTGCTCTTGTTGCTCCCACACACACCATCTCATGTAAATTTTGTGGCTTTGAAAAGGATACTGTAGGTGAGTTTCCACACAATGGAGGCATCCCGTGAGACGTTAAATGGATGAAAGTGACCCCACGAAATCTCCGCACTGAGAGTTGTATGTACATCTGTCTCCATTAATGGCTAACAGAGCTGGCTAACAAATGATCCCAGAGAGTGCTGGGTTCAGTGTCTGTCTCCCAGTGGCTCACTGTGTCAGCCAGCGGCCAGGGGCTCATGCCCCTGGCAGCTGCATTTACCTAACACTGACATGACCCAGTATTCCCAGCTCTCATTACATACCGTGCACACTTCTCAGTTTGCTCATTGTTGCTGTGCAGCAGACCCCGAAGCCCCACAAGGTGCCGACTAGGAAAGATTTTTTCCTACGTGAACATGTTTTAAAGGAGTCTCGACAGAATAATTGCACAGCTTTCCAATCGCTCTTGCAGGGAGCTGCTGATCTACTCACCATCATTCAGCCAAATACGCTGAACTGTGACCGGTCAACCTCACTTCAATCCCTGGATGTGGGGAAAGTGGTGGATGTGATATACCTTGACTTTAGCAAGGCTTTTGATATGGTCTCTCACAGTATTCTTATGAGCAAGTTAAAGAAGTATGGATTGGATGAATGAACCATAAAATGGATAGAGAACTGGCTATAGCATAGGGCTCAACGAGTAGTGAAAAATGGCTGCATGTCTAGCTGGCAGCCGGTCACAAGCTGAGTACCCCAGGGGTTGGTCCTGGGTCTGGTTTTGTTCAACATCTTCATTAATGATCTGGAGGCTGGGGTAGACTGCACCCTCAGCAAGTTTGCAGATGACACTATGCTAGGTGGAGTGGTAGATACCCTGGAAGGTAGGAATAGGATACAGAAAGACCTAAACAAATGCCTTCAGTAAGATTCAGTGAACAACTTGCAGGCAAAATGCCTCCAGCTGACTCCTGTATGTGCTAAGGGACCACTGTGATCTAGTCTGACCTCCTTTATTTCCAGAGACCTGTGCCCAAGGAATTCTTAGAGCAAAGCTTATAGAAAAGCATCCATCCTTGGTTTAGAAATTCTCAGTGATGGAGAATCAGCCATCACCCTTGGTGAATTCCTTCAATGGTTAATTACTCTATATTTAAATGGTGCACACCTTATTTATAGTCAGAATTTGTCTAACTTTAACTGCCAGGCACTGGATGGTGTTAGACCTTTCTATACTACACTGAAAAACTCATTATTCAATATTTGTTCCCTACATGGGTACTTGTATAGAATCATAGAATCATAGAATATTAGAGTTGGAAGGGACCTCAGGAGGTCATCTAGTCCAACCCCCTGCTCAAAGCAGGACTAACCTCAGCTATATCATCCCAACCAGGGCTTTGTCAAGCCTCAGCTTAAAAACCTGTAAGGATGGAGATTCCACCACCTCCCTAGGTAACCCATTCCAATGCTTCACCACCCTCCTAGTAAAAAACTTTTTCCTAATGTCCAACCTAGACCTCCCCCTGCAACTTGAGACCGTTGCTCCTTGTTCTGTCATCTGCCACCACCGAGAACAGCCTAGCCCCATCCTCCCTAGAACCCCCTTTCAGGTAGTTAAAAGCCGCTATCAAATCCCCCCTCACTCTTCTCTTTTGCAGACTAAACAAGCCCAGTTCCCTCAGCCTCTCCTCATAAGTCCTGTGCTCCAGCCCCCTAATCATTTTGGTTGCCCTCCGCTGCACTCTCTCCAAATTGTCCACATCTTTTTTGTAGTGGGGGGCCCAAAACTGGACACAGTATTCTAAATGCGGCCTCACCAATGCCGAATAGAGGGGAATAATCACTTCCCGTGACCTGCTGGCAATGCCCCTCCTAATGCAGCCCAATATTCCATTAGCCTTCTTGACAACCAGGGCACACTGCTGACTCATATCCAGCTTTTTATCCACCGTTACCCCCAGGTCCTTTTCTGCAGAGCTGCTGCCCAGCTCGTCGGTCCCCAGTCTATAGCTGTGCATGGGATTCTTCCTTCCTAAGTGGAGGACTCTGCACTTGTCCTTGTTGAACCTCATTAGATTTCTTTTGGCCCAATCCTCCAGTTTGTTTAGGTCACTCTGTATCCTATCCCTACCTTGCAGGGTATCTACCACTCCCCCCAGCTTAGTGTCGTCCGCAAACTTGCTGAGGGTGCAATCTACCCCATCCTCCAGATCATTAATAAAGATGTTGAACAAAACCGGCCCCAGGACCGACCCCTGGGGAACTCCGCTTGTGACCGGTTGCCAGATAGACATGGAGCCATTGATCACTACTCGTTGAGCCCTATGCTCTAGCCAGTTCACTTTTTGAAGATGGGCACTATATTTGCTTTTTTCCAGTCCTCAGGGACCTCCCCCTGTTGCCACGAGCTTTCAAAGATAATAGCCAATGGCTCTGAAATCACCTCAGCCAACTCCCTCAGCACCCTCGGGTGCATTGCATCCGGCCCCATGGACTTGTGAATGTCCAATCCTTCTAAATAGTCTTGAACCTGTTCCTTCAGCACTGCGGGATGTTTGCCTCCTTCCCATTCTGTGCCACCCAGTACAGCAGTCTGGGAGCTGATCTTGTCTGTGAAGACAGAGGCAAAAAAGGCATTGAGTACCTCAGCTTTCTCCACATCCTCCGTCACTAGGTCGCCTCCCTCTTTCTTTAAGGGGCCTACACTTTCCCGAATCTTCCTCTTGTTGGCAACATGCCTGTAGAAACCCTTTTTGTTCCCCTTCACGTCCCTTGCTAGCTGCAACTCCAATTGTGCTTTGGCCTTCCTCATTTCATTCCTGCACGTTCGAGCAGTGTTTATATAATCCTCCCTAGTCATCTGACCAAGCTTCCACTTCTTGTAAGCTTCTTTTTTGCGTTTAAGTTCGCCAAAGACTTCTTTGTTAAGCCAAGCTGGACGCCTACCATATTTGCTATTCTTTCTGCACATCGGGATGGTTTGCTCTTGTGCCCTCAATAAGGTCTCCTTAAAATACAGCCAGCTCTCTTGGGTTCCTTTCCCCCTCATATTAGCCTCCCAGGGAATCCTGCCCATCAGTTCCCTGAGGGAATCAAAGTCCGCTTTTCTGAAGTCCATGGTCCGTATCCTGCTGTTCCCCTTTCTTCCTTTCATCAGGATCCTGAACTCGACCATCTCATGGTCACTGCTGCCTAGGTTGCCACCCACTTCTACTTCCCCTACCAAATCTTCCCTGTTTGTGAGCAGCAGGTCAAGAGAAGCACGGCCCCTAGTTGGTTGCTCCAGCACTTGCACCAGGAAATTGTCAGCGACACTCTCCAAAAACTTCCTGGATTGTTTGTGCTCTGCTGTATTGCTCTTCCAGCAGATGTCAGGGTGATTGAAGTCTCCCATGAGAATCAGGCCCTGTGAACTGGAAACTTTCCCCAGTTGAGTAAAGAAAGCCTCATCTACCTCATCCTCCTGGTCTGGTGGTCTGTAACAGACACCCACCACGACATCACACTTATTGTTCTTGCTTCTAAGCTTAACCCAGAGACACTCAACTGACTTATCTCCAGTTTCATACTGGAGCTCAGAGCAGTCATAGTGCTCTCTTACATACAGTGCAACTCCTCCCCCTTTCGCCCCTGCCTGTCCTTCCTGAACAGTTTATACCCATCCATGACAGCGCTCCAATCGTGAGAGTTATTCCACCAAGTCTCAGTTATTCCAATCATGTCGTAGTTTCTTGACTGTGCCAGGACTTCCAGTTCCTCTTGCTTGTTTCCCAGGCTTCTTGCATTTGTGTACAGGCACTTGAGATAAGTAGCCGACTGGCCTACTTCCACAGTATGAATCGGGAGGCCTCCCCTGCTGCCCCCTCCTCCTTCTGCTTCCATGCGGTGTCCCTCTTCCCCACTAACCTTCGGGCTTAGGTCCCCGTCCCCCGTCAAAACTAGTTTAAAGCCCTCCTCACTAGGTTAGCCAGCCTGTCTGCGAAGATACTCTTCCCTGTCTTTGTTAGATGAATCCCGTCTCTTCCTAGTAGTCCTTCTTCCTGAAACAACATCCCATGATCGAAGAATCCAAAGCCCTCTCTTCGACACCACCTGCGTAACCACGCATTTACTTCCACAATGCGACGGTCCCTACCTGGGCCTTTTCCCTGAACAGGGAGGATGGATGAGAACACCACTTGCGCTTCAAACTCCTTTATCTCTTTTCCCAGAGCCACATAGTCCGCAGTGATCCGCTCAAGATCATTCTTGGCAGTGTCATTGGTGCCCACGTGGAGAAGCAGGAAGGGGTAGCGGTCTGAGGACTTGATAAGTTTTGGCAGTCTCTCCGTCACATCCCTAATCCTAGCTCCAGGCAAGCAGCACACTTCTCTAGTTTCCCGGTCCGGACGGCAGATGGATGACTCCGTCCCCCTTAGGAGGGAGTCCCCGACCACCATCACCCTTCTCTTCCTCTTGGGAATGGTGGTTGTGGAACCCCCATCCCTAGGAGAATTCATCCCTTGCCTTCTGATCAAACGGGTCTCCTTCTGATCCATTCCCTCTGAAGGGTCCTCCAAATCATTCTCCGCCGTAGTACTTGTGCAGAGAGGATGAAAACGATTCCTTACTTCTATCTGCATGGTGGGCACATGGGTTCTCTTTCTTCGGGAGGTCACATGCTGCCAATTTCCTTCCCCGTTCTTCATTTTCGCCTGCCCGGCCTTCTCTGAATCTTGCTTACCCTCTGCCTGTGCCTGATGGAGAAAGACATTGTTTTCTGTAATGCACCGCAGGGTTGACATTTGGGCCTCTAGTCCTTTAACCTTCTCTTCCAATAAGGCAACCAGCCTGCACTTGGTACAGATGAAGTCATCTCTATCCTGGGGGAGGAAGACAAACATAGCACACCCAGTGCAGGTGACAACAACAGATCGCTCCATCTCCATATCTCTGCTCTGAGAGCCTCCTCCGCAATGCCTGAAAGGCAAACACCTGCAGTGGGCTCTCTCCGCAGGCGAACTCCCAGGCAAACTCCCTCCTTCTCCTTCTGTTAGCCGCCCCTCTGTTCGCTGCTCAGCTGCTTCGCAGCTGGCTGCTATCAAGTCACCCCTTAATTATCTTTATGTATCAACATCCAACATTACCTGTGAACACCGGAACAGGAAACATTTTTCACCAGCAGTTAACACCAGTGCCAAAGAAAGCGGTAAAATAACTTCTCTCCCCATACTTGAGATTCCCCTGTTTATCATCCCGGGACAAAATTAGCTCTTTTTGGCCAGAGGGTCACACAGGGACCTCATGTTTAGCTGATTACCCTTTCACTCTTCCCAAATTTTGTTCAGAGTCACTGCTTCCCACGATAGAGTCCCCCATTGTGTAAGCATCGCCTACCTTCTTTGTTCTTAGAACATATATTGTTGGCCTCGACCCAGTTTACCAACCAATCCAGATTGCTCTGAATCAGTGACCTGTCCTCTTCATTATTTATGATCTCCCAATTTTTGTGGCATCTGCAAAATTTATCAATATTCAAGTATGAGAAGGGTAAACAGCTGGGTTGCTGATGGGTGTGTCTGCTCACCCTTGTCAGTTAACAAGGCAGAATAACGAAACCACTGTACTTGGTATGTCTCAGAGAAAGCTGGGTGCCTTCAGGAAAGTCTTACCTTCAGCAAATTCCCAGCCTGGCATGATAGTGTCTGTTTCCATGGGGAAAACATGGCTCCTTTCCAGCAGAGGAATTGTATCGAGGTTCAGACCTATGGTCCATCTAGTCCAGTGTCCTCTCTGTGACAACAATAATCCCAGGCCTGCCAAAAAAGGAGTTGGGGGGATAACCTAACCTTCATAAAGATATCACCTTAATGCCTAACAGCTACAGATCAGCTTGTGCCCTGAAGCAGGTGTATAGGCTTTCAAATATATTTATTTAGCTGTAACTATTGTAATGGAAGATCCTTAGTATTCATGAGAGTGTCCTATACATTTCCGATTCTTGCTTAGCTCCTGCCCTCAATTTCATCTTGTGGTAATGAGTTTCTGTCTAATTATGCACTGAGGGAAGAAAGCATTCTTTTTTTAATCAGTTTTGAATTTGCCATGTTTCAGTTTAATTGAATGTCCTCTTGACCTTGTGTTATGAGACATGGAGAACACGTCTTTGCTATACTCTCTGCCAGTCTGTATTTTACTTAAGACCACCAGAAAGCTTTCAACACCTGCACAGCCCACATCTGTGTGATTCTGATGTCCTATACTCCCTACCTCTTCACTGCTCTGACACACAGGTTCAGTCAGGGCATCGCTGCCCATGTTCACATACTCTTGGCCAACATGTATGTCCTTGTGCCCCCCATGCTCAATCCTATCATTTATGGGGTCAAAACCAAAGAGCTTCGTGACAAAGTGGGAAAATACACCTGCAGAATGTGATTGCCTGGGGCCACTGACTTTAAACCTGCATCACAGGAGGGAGAAAGGATGTGTCGTCTTTAATCAAGGGTGCTTTGTCCAAATTTACACAAAAAATAAACAAAGATGCAACCTCAGGCTTTCCACATTAATTCTGGTCAAGTTCCCTTTTCTAATGCAAGTGACCTGTTGTCTGTGAAGAGTTTCCCACGTGCCCTCTGTGAACAAAGGGATTCAGTGTTTCCCAGATAGCACCCTGCTTAGACACTGCAGAGTAGCACAGTCTGTGACATTTTGGGCAGCACCTAGACCAGTAAAGGGGTCTGTCCCAATCTGCCTTGTAACCTTGGGGGACTTAACACTGTGCTGTTATGGCTCACGGTCCTGACACCAGTATCCAGCCCAGAAGCATCATGGTCTCACCCTGTCTTTCAGCAGCCGACTTATTCCTTGCATCAAAGGGAAGTCCTTCTGGGGTTTCCTCCATTTGATCCCATGCTGGTGGAGGACACTATTTGAAGGACATTACTGCCTGGGAAGGAGTGGGAATTTAAAGCAATCTGGCTGGGAGGGCAGATCCTGAATTCAGGAGAGTTGGGAAAATCCACAAGGGGAGCTCTGGACCGGCTGTCTTCATTTGCTGTTTTCGGTTTGAAACATCTGCCAACCCTCCGGCAGGGCACAAGTACCAGGACTGAGGTTCTGATTTTGAATTTGATTATCCGCTCATAGCTTTGTGGCTAATGTGGAGCAACTCCTGCTGGGGCTTGTAGCACAGTTTGGATTAAACAAAAAAATCTGCATGTCTGATGAAAGCTTTCCTTTGTTATTTGATGTAGAGACCAAAGTATTAATAACAAAGGCTTTGTTTTAATATGTAGTTTGGGCTACTCTGGGTCTATTTTTTAAGGGACTTTGAGCCATGGACTCAGTAGAAATCTGGCAACCCTGCTTAGGGCAGAGCTAAGGAGACAGCAGCCGCCCGAGTGGAGGACGTTGTGTGACCGCTCGATGATCTGTCAGTTGACACTGACCTTCAGCAGAATTCTGTACATGAGTGGCGTTGGCGGGAACACATAGAAAAGATGGTCCTTCCAAGGGAGAAGGAATACGCCTGCAACGAGCCCGGGCTGTGGGTCCGGAAGGAGCAGAACTACAGACATTTCCCATTGTGCCATGTTACGAACAAGCCTGTATGGGAAACACGCCATCTTTGGAAGATGTTCCTGACGGTGTCCAGGTGAATGGATCACTCATCGTTGGAGAAGGATCTTCTGAAATGATCCATAGCTCATTCTGTGTGCCCGGAAGACAAGAAGTCTCAAGATGGATTGAGGGGTCACACAGAATTCTCATAGGCGGAGGGCTTCCTGGCACTAGGGAGAGGAGCGTGCTCCACTTTGTCTGTTTATTTAGGACATTGCTGTGGTGTTGTCTGTAAGAACCAATACGCATTTGTCCTCAGTGGTTCTGGAAAGATTGATGGGAAAGCCACACCACTCTGAGCTCTCTGACGTTGACATGCAACAAGAGCTCTGCTCCACAACAAAGACAAGGCCTCTGTAACTATGGGGCCATATGCCATAGGTGTTTCAGGCACTGTCTTGCATGGAGGTAGCATGGTTTCTGTGACTTTCTATCATAGTTCCCCTTGCCCAAAGCCAGGTCTCTGAAAGGAAGGCTCTGGCCTGGACCGAGTTGAGGACTGCCCCTCTGAAATCTATTGAGAGAGGTGAGAGAGTTAACTTCTGCACATTCATTAGGAGGCCTATCTTCTTGAAGGTTGTCCATATCAAGCTTACATTGGACTTCACCTGTGCCCTGATGCAGCCCATGATGAGTCAATCGTCAAGGTGAAGGTAAACCTGGACCCTTTTTTCATCAGGAAAGCTGCTACGACTGCCATGCACTTGGTAAATACGTGAGGAGCTGTTGACAGGCCGAAGGGGAGGACAGTAAACTGGTAGTGAACTAGAAATGGGCAGAATCTTCTGTGACTCTGAAGGATTGCAATGTGAAAGTACACATCCTTCAAGTTGAGGGCAGCATACAGTCCCCTGCATACAGAGAATGGATGATGGAGGCCAGGGAGACCATGCAGAACCACCCTATCTTCATGAATCTGTTGAGGTTTCACAGGTCCAGAGGAACCTCCTCTACTGCTCCCAAATTTAGAGGCTTTTGCAACTCATGGATTAGAATTGCTCATGAAAAGGGTCCCTGATGAGGGATGGAGAGGGAAGGTGAGAAGGAGGGGAACAATTGACCCGTAGGGAGTATCCCCATCCTACCGTGATTAGCACCCTACGTTCTGAAGTAATATGGAACACCCGATAGAAGTGGGATAACCAGTCCAAAAAATACAGGGGATTAGATCCAGATACCGTTCTGGTGTGCCATCTTTAGTCGCACCCTCAAAAGATCTGCTTTGAACCCCATGATTGTCTCGCAGGCCCAGGCCTGTGGGTCGACGAGGGAGGAGGCCTTCTCTTATTGCTCCAGCCACTTCTCCTAGTAGAGTCTTGCCTCAGTTAAGTCTGGTAAAAGCGAAGCGAGACAAGGTTCGTGATATGAAATGCTTCCTCTGAGGGGCTGGGGTCTGAAGACCTAAAGACTTCAGAGCGGCCCTCGAGTCTTTCGGGCTGGTGGAGCTTTAAATCAGTTTGTTCCAAAAAGAGGAACGTGCCCTCATAGGGGAGGTCCTGGGTGGATGTTTTGCTGCACCTTGGATGGAAGGCCAGAGGCCTGCAGCCATGAACTCCTCTGCATTGTCACGGCCGAAGCCACGATTCACAGGACTGAATCCATAACCTCCAGTGCCGCTTGCAGAGAAGATTTTGCTACTGTCCTGCCTTCCTCAACTAAAGCTGAAAATTCAGCCCTAGACTCTTGTGGGAGCAATTCAGTGAATTTTGTTTAACTCTTGGGGGCTCTAAGCCATAGAGGCTGAGGGGCGCCTGCTGATATGAATTAGAAGCTGGAGCCCCCCGTGGAACATATCTTCCTGCCAAAGAGATCCAACTTCTTGATGTCCTTAGCTTTAGGTGTGGGCCCTTGCTGCCCCTGCCTCTCCCTGTCATTTATTGCAGAAACTACTAACAAAGTTGGGGAGGGTGACTATGACCAGATCTTAAAAACTCCATTGACGGGGACTGTACAACCACCCCAGGTAAGCTGTTCTAGTGCTTAACTCTCCTTATTCTCAGAAAATGTTTCCTAATATCCAAGAAAAATCTCCCTTCCTGCTAACTGAGCTGATTAGTTCTTGTACCACCCTCAGTGCACATGGAGAACAATTAATTACCATCCTTTTTATAATAAACCTTTTCAGATTTGAAGACTCTTATGTCCCCACTCAGCCTTCTCTTCACAAGACTAGGCATTCCCAGTACTTTCTATCCTTTCCTCACGAGTCAGGTTTTCTAAATCACTTGCAATATTTTGTTCCTCTCCTCTGGACTCTCTCCAGATTGTCCATCTCTTTTCTAAAGCGTGGTGCCCAAATGTGGACACAGCACTCTAACTACAGTCTCACAAGTGCAGAGTATAGCTGAACAATTATCTCCCATATCTTACGTACAACACGTGTTAATACACCCCAGAATGGCATTTGCCTATTTCTCAGCTGAATCACTTTGTTGACTCATATTTGTGATCCACTATATCCCCCAGATCCTCTTCAGCAGTACAACTGCCCAGTCAGTTATTCCCCACTTTGGAATTAGACAATCATAGAAGATGAGGGTTGAAAGGAATACCAGGAGGTCATCTAGTCCAACACCCTGCTCAACTCAAGACCAATCCCAACTAAATCTTCCCAGCCAGGACTCTGTCATTCCAAGCCTTGAAAACCTCTAAGGATGGATATTTCACCACCTTCCTAGATAACCCATTCCAGTATTTCACCACCCTCCTAGTGAAAAAAGTTTTCCCTAATACCTAACCTAGACCTCCCAAACTGCAACTTGAGACCATTGCTCCTACTTCTGCCAACTGCCACCACTAGGAACAGTCTAGCTGCATCCTCCCTGGAATCCCCCTTCAGGTAATTGTAGGCTACTATCAAACCCGCACCCCTCACTCTTCTGTTCTGCAAACTAAAGAAGCCTAGTTACCTCAGCCTCTCTTTATAAGTCACTTTCTTCAGCCCCCTAATGATTTTTGTTGCCCTCCACTCCATCTCTAGTTTGTCTACATCCTTCCTGTAGTGGGGGGCCCAAGACTGGACACAGTACTCCAACTGTGGCCTCACCACTGCCGAATAGAGAGGAAAAATCACTTCCCTCCATCTGCTGGCAATGCTCCTACTAATGCAGCCCAATATGCCGTTATCCTTCTTGGCAACAAGGGCACACTGTTGACTCATATCCAATTTCTTGTCCACTGTAACCTCCAGGTATTTTTCTGCAGCACTGCTGCCTAGTTCATCGGTCCCCAGGCTGTAGCAGTGCATGGGATTCTTCTGTCCTATTTGCAGGACTCTGCACATGTCCTTGTTGAACCTCATCAGATTTCTTTTTTTTTGTCGCAATCCTCCAATTTGTCAAGGTCATGCTGTATCTTATTTCTGTCCTGTAGTGTATCTGCCACTGCCCCCAGCTTAGTGTCATCTGCAAACTTGCTCAGAGTGCAATCCAATCCATTCTCCAGATCATTATTGAAGTTGAACAAAACTCTTCACTTCTAAGGTCACTTCATCCAACTCATATGTGTTTGCTACCAATCAAATTCAACAAAATAAATGAAACATGAGAGGAACTTTTAAGTTTATCCTGGCACTCACGCCACTCAGTGTGTAGCTCTGTCAGGGTGTTTCACATTGCAGTTGCACACAGATGGCAGATCGCTCTTTCTCACATGCCACGTCTGCTCCGCCTCACCTGTAAAAATGCACACCACTGCTAGGGCATGCCAGGAATTGCATTTCTACTCAGGGGCTACACAGCCCCCCACCGCACGGCCCTCCCGGAGACAAACAACAAATAGACTCAGCGTTGCTTTCCCTCCCAGCACAGGATCCACAGCTACTCCTCAGACTCCCCTGTCCTTTTCTCCAGATATAGATGGCAGAGAATTTACATGGAAGAGGAACCCCACCAATGCACTGAATGTGGGAAAAAGCTTCATTCAGAGCTCACAACTTTAATGGCCATCAGAGACTGCACGTCAGGCGGAATCTAATGAAATCTCTCCCTTTGGAGCATTCAGAGTTTTGCCCTGCCTTGGCAGATGAAATGGTTCATCAGGAGAGACTTCTGGCAGACACTGACGGTGGTTTGGAGCTGGGCTATTGTTGTTGGCACCTCTGTTTGGAAGTATAGAAAGGCTTTTCCTTAATACTACAATTATTTATCTGTGACAAAACCGAAGTAGGATGCAGAATAGCAGCAATTCTTCATGTCTTCGCTCAAGTCACAATTATGGCCTGTCCTCACTTCACCCTTTTAGTTATAAACACAGACATATTGTTTCTTTCCCATCCTGCTTACGCTTTCCAATCTGGAATGACCTTTCTATGGGCTTCAGGGGTCTTTTAAAGCTGTATTGAGCTCTCTAAAAATGAAAGTGGCCAATGATGGAGATAAGTTTTCAGCTATTATCTGTCTGCTCCTTTGGACTTGTCCTGGGTATAGTTGTCCTAGCGGTTCTTTCTTGGCTTTTCTCCTCTATGTTTCATGTCTTGCTACTCTGTATTTTGAGTCATGGCCTCCACTCTTCTCCCATATGCTGTATTGCAGGCCTTGATGAGTCAATGAGCCTAACAGGGAAGACCCGGTTTTGTTCAACATATTTATTAATGATCTGGAGGATGGGGTAGATTGCACCCTCAGCAAGTTTGCGGACGACACTAAGCTGGGGGGAGTGGTAGATACCCTGGAAGGTAGGAATAGGATACAGAGTGACCTAAACAAACTGGAGGATTGGGCCAAAAGAAATCTAATGAGGTTCAACAAAGAAAAGTGCAGAGTCCTCCACTTAGGAAGGAAGAATCCCATGCACAGCTATAGACTGGGGACCGACAAGCTAGGCAGCAGCGCTGCAGAAAAGGACCTGGCGGTAACAGTGGATAAAAAGCTGGATATGAGTCAGCAGTGTGCCCTGGTTGTCAAGAAGGCTAAATAGCATATTGGGCTGCCTTAGTAGGGGCATTGCCAGCAGGTCACGGGAAGTGATTATTCCCCTCTATTCGGCATTGGTGAGGCTGCATTTTGAATATTGTGTCCAGTTTTGGGCCCCCCACTACAAAAAGGATGTGGACAAGTTGGAGAGAGTCCAGCGGAGGGCAACCAAAATGATGAGGGGTCTGGAGCACAGGACTTATGAGGAGAGGCTGAGGGAACTGGGCTTGTTTAGTCTGCAAAAGAGAAGACTGAGGGCGGATTTGATAGCGGCCTGTAACTACCTGAAAGAGGGTTCCAGGGAGGATTGGGCTAGGCTGTTCTCGGTGGTGGCAGATGACAGAACAAGGAGCAACGGTCTCAAGTTGCAGGGGGGGAGGTCTAGGTTGGACATTAGGAAAATGTTTTTCACTAGGAGGGTGGTGAAGAACTGGAATGGGCTACCTAGAGAGGTGGTGGAATGTCCATCTTTAGAGGTTTTTAAGCTGAGGCTTGACAAAGCCCTGGCTGGGATGATATAGCTGAAGTTGGTCGTGCTTTGAGCAGGGGGTTGGACTAAATGACCTCCTGAGGTCCCTTCCAACTCTAATATTCTATGATTCTATGATTCTATCTATATCTTATCCAAGGTCCCCTAAGATAGGCTGTGACTTCATTCAGCGCCTTTCTCTTTGAAGTTATAGTTGCTATACCTTGAAAGCTCTGCACTTTGTGCCTTCCTAAACTCACTGCCGTGTTCTCCGGCTCTTCTCAAAATCTGCTCGCTTTGCTCCAAGTAGTGTAATGCCAGTATCACGGATATTTCTATTGGGTGGCAGCATATAATGCTTTGAGCTCTATCAATAATTTTTTCTAAGTCATCTCTCATCTTTAGGAAGGTACAGAAGACAGGCTTTAGAAATGGAATGGGTTCTTTTTGTCTCCAGTTTAAAGGTTTAAAGCTTATGTTAATTCTTCTGTCATGGCTCTCTTTCTCCCTCTCTTTCTACCTTACCTCAGGACAGGCAGGTACCACATCCCAGCAGCCAGCCTAGATCTCTCCTTTCTGCTCCCCTGGTCCCTGCCAGCAGCTGCTCTGTCCCTGCTCTTGGAATTCCTTCGTTCAGCCAGGAGTACCATCCTTTCTCCTCTGCCTCCATGCAGCAACTGACTCTGCTCAG
This sequence comes from Emydura macquarii macquarii, assembly GCF_026122565.2. Taxonomy (NCBI): domain Eukaryota; kingdom Metazoa; phylum Chordata; order Testudines; family Chelidae; genus Emydura; species Emydura macquarii. The sequence goes on from NW_027130214.1 coordinate 96,739, forward strand.
GTACTGCAGCTCCTTTTAGTGAGGCCTGCTGTGTTCTGATTGGCTGCTACCTGCAACCTCTCCCTGATTGGTTGTTTTCCCCACAGCCACTGTAGGCAGCCAGGAGAACTCACCTCTACTGCTCTTTCTGCGGCAGCATGTGGTAGGACCATGAGACCTCCCTGGGGGGCTTTAGGGCATGGTACACCCCAACACAAGGAGACTTCAGAGACTGACAAGGTTGGGAAGGAACTTCCACAATCCTGACAGCTCCAGACTGATCTCATCAACATTGGTTCACCACCATTCTAGGTCTTTCGGTGGACACTCAATCAGCCTGCCCCTGGTCCCACATCTAATTATCCAGGACCACGGTTGTGTACATAATCCGAACCTCGAGTCCCTGCATCTCTTGGCCTGTAAACTCCATGGCTGAACACCTTAGAGTTCACATGCTCTGGACCCACTAAAGAGATCCTTCTAGGGAGTAAAAAACCATCCAGTTGAGTGATGTACCTGGCAAAGTGGAAGAGGTTCTCGATCTGGCATGTGCAGAAAGGTGTTTCACCCTTGAAGTCATCTACACCATTCATCCTGGACTACTTACTGTTAGAAATAATCAAACAGGTTGTTCCGGGGGTGGTTAAAGGTAGTTAAAGGCTGCTATTAAATCCCCTGTCATTCTTCTCTTCTGCAGACTAAACAAACCTAGTTCCCTCAGCCTCTCCTCATAAGTCATGTGCTCCAGCCCCCTAATAAGTTTTGTTACTTTTTACTAGCTGTCCATGTTTGCTTAAAATCCCTTACATGATATATTTTTACACATTTATATTTAAATTCCCATTTTGTACATTTAGAAACAGTCAAGTTTTAATGGAAACCCCTTATTCCCTTTTGTAAATCTGACCAATTGTTTAGTAATGAAATGATTTAAATCAGATTGTCTCTCTGCCTGCTGCCTGCACCAGTTCTTTGCAATTAATTGTTTACAGATGATTCCTGCAGGAAAAGGGTCCATTTTCCTTCAGAATGGCTGTAAAGGCTCCCGCGGACAAAAACATGGTAGTAGCCACTACCTGACCCCTTTGTGTAATTTGTTTAACTATTAGGTTTCCACACAATGTGACTGTACCAAATTATACATATCTTTACCTTACTGAATATTATTAAACCAAAATATTTTAACTCTATTTCTTTTATACCATTTCCACAACTGTTACTTTTTAACAATTCCACAACTTCCAACTGTTTAATTGTTGGGTTTTTTAACTTTGGTAGTATTAACTTTTATAAAAGCTACGTCTTTATTCTTTTACTGTGTTTATCAGCCACTGTTTTTACTGAGCTGCATTCTTAAGGTGGCGTATTGTGCTTGTAAAACCTGAGCCACCAAGTACAATTTTTGCAACACAGCCAACTTAGTCTGTGTTTGTTAAAAACTTTTTAATTCCAAAGTGTATTTAAAATTCCCTCCATTAAAATTCCAAAAAAACAAAAGTGCAAGGGGGGAGGGGGGTGAAAAGCAACCAATTAGTCTTGTGAAATTATTTTAAAGTACAGGCTAACAGCAGCTACATTCCTTAACATTTTAATTGTGGTTTTAATCCTTTGCTTTCAAACAAGAAGAAAAAGTGACAGGAAGGGGAGCGGGAGAAGAAGCAGGGGAAAAGGGGGAGGGGAGAAAGAAAATGCAGAGAAAAAAGGGGTGGGGAGAAAGAAAAACCAAAGAGAAAGACTTAGGAAGAAGAAAAACTTAAGCCAAAAAAAAAAAAAAAAAAAAAAAAAAGGAACAGAAAGCAACAGAAATCAGTGAGGCCCCTTGGAAATTAACACCCCTAAGCCTTTATCCTGGCTCTGAGAGATGAGTGGAAGTTGCTGCCATAGCCACCAGACTGAAACTGGGGCTGTCCGCAATCCTTGCCAGCCATCCCAAGGCTCTGCTCCAGGATTTTCCTGCTAACACTCTTTGCTGATTCACTAGCTCCTCCGGAGATTGGCTGTTCCCGTTTTGACGGATGGTGGGACCCTCTTCTCCATCTGATTGGGGACCAGTGGGAATTTGGATACCAGACCAGCGGAGAAGATCCGCGTCAGGGGGGGTATTGGGAACAGTGACGATAGAACAAACAGGGTTACTGTGACTGAGTTTATCCTCATAGGCTGGGGGGCGCCACAGGGACTAGATGGAAGGGGAAGATAAAGAGGGGACAGGGTAACAGGTTCTCTGACTTAACACAGTTAAAATTCTCCATATGGCTCTCAGCCATTCTAACCACAAGCACACTGTGATGATTAACTGTGTGTTGCCTGTGCCATGACTCCATTCCCTGTAGCTTAGGCCTGATTACTTGCCCAGCTTTTAACTCTATTCTTCTACACCCCGTAGGCACTGACTGATGTGGGAAATGGTTCAGTCAGGGGTACAGTGTGTCACACCAACTTACAAGGCTTTCTTCTTTGGCGACGTCTCCCTGCACTGGGCCCTGTGCCCTGGCCCCGCCTTGCTCTCCCCAGCCGCTCACCATGCTCAGCTGCTGTGTTACTTGTGGCATGGCCGGCACCTGCTATTCCAGCTCTGTCCCCACAGCTCCCCCCTGTAGATCAGCCTGGCTCCCCATTGGCACAGCTGGTCTGGGTTACTCCAGATGCCCGGCTCTGGCTCAGCACTGCTGCTCTGCCTAAATCCCAGCTCTGCCTTCTGGATTGCATCTCTGGCTCCTCTGGGGGTTCCCTGTGATGAGAACTCGGGGAAATGGATCAGCAGAGGCTGTTGGCATTCCCCTGCAAGGAGTAAGTCAGCTGCTGGAAGCCTGTGTGAGACCATGCTGCTTGTGAGCTGGTTACTGGTGCAGGGCCATGAGCCATAACACCACAGTGTTAAGTCCCCAAGGTTACAAGGCAGATAGGGAGAGACCCCTTTATTGGTCTAGATGGTACCCAAAATGTCACAGATTATGCCACTCTGCAGCAGCTAAGCAGGGTGCTGTATGGGAAACACTGAATCCCCTTGATGACAGAGGGCACGAGGAAAACACATGAGTTCAGAGACTCTAAGGTTGAAAGGGACCAATATGATCATCTAGTCTGACATTCTGCACAATGCAGGCCACAGAACCTCCCCCATCGACTCCTGTAATAAAGTTCTCTAAAATCATGATTTAATGACTTTAAGGTACAGAAAATCCACCAGCAAGTGAGACGTGCCCCATGCTATAGAGGAAGGTGGAAAAACCCCCAGAGCCTTTGCCAAAACTCTTCAGAGAATACAGGTACCTTGTATTAGTTAAGGAAAATGACTATTACAGATGTGGAAAGCCTGAGGTTGCGTCTTTGTTTATTTTCTGTGTAACTCGTCTGTTTGCTTTTCCTCATTATTTCATAGAATCATAGAATCCTAGAAGATTAGGGTTGGAAGGGACTTCAGGAGGTCATTTAGTCCAACCCTCTGCTCAAAGCAGGACCAACCCCAGTTAAATCATCCCAGCCAGGGCTTTCTATGGATGGAGATTCCACCATCTCCCTAGGTAACACATTCCAGTGCTTCACCACCCTCCTAGTGAAAAAGTTATTCCGAATATCCAACTTAGACCTCCCCCACTGCACCTTGAGACCGTTGCTCCTAGTTCTGTCATCTACTACCACTAAGAACAGCCTAGTTCCATCCTCCCTGGAACCCCCTTTCAGGTAGTTAAAGGCTGCTATCAAATCCCCCCTCATTCTTCTCTTCTGAAGAATAAATAAGGTTAGTTCCCTCAGCCTCTCCCCATAAGTCATGTGCTCCAGCCCTCTAATCACTTTTGTTGCCCTCAGATGGACTCTCTCCAATTTGTCCACATCTTTATATAGCGGGAGTCCCAAAACTGGATGCAATACACCAAATGTGGCCTCACCAATGCCAAATGGAATAGAATAATCACTCCCGTCAATCTGCTGGCAATGTTCCTACTACTGCTGCCCAGTCTCTACTGTAACACTCAGGTCCTTTTCTGCCTGACTGCTGCCTAGCCAGTAGATCCCCAGTCTGTAGCAGGCATGGGATTCTTCCATCCTTCATCTTTGTATCTGTGATTTTTCTATTAAATAGACTTTCTGTTTATTTTGACCCCAGTCTGTGTACAATGTGTGCCCCAAAATGAACTGATAATTCAGGGCAGATTTCATGTTTTCGGAAAGGACAAACCAGAGGTGGAAACTCCAAATTATTGCCAGTTAAGAATTCAGAGAGACCGATTTGGGGATGCTCAGGACTGGAAGGGATTGTTGGGGCCTGGTGGAGGTCAGAGTTGGGAATCTTGTGATGGCAGAGAGGGACAAAAGAGTCAAAGATGGAGGAGAGTGAGAAATGGTGAGAATCAACAAACATACTGCTGGAAAATAGGGCTCAGGGCATATGAGAAGCCACCATCGCTGGAGGTATGGAAGACATGAAAAGGCCGAGTCACAGAGTGTCTATGGCTGGAGGAGGAAAAGTGACACTGAAAGAGATCAAGTGACGGTCGGAGAGAGCAGTGCTTGGTGATGGAGTGATAAGACATTAGGTGTGAGGAACTTCTCAGACTGTGAACTGCCAATAGGCTAAGCTCAGCCAAATTAGACAATTCACACTTGATTAATGAGAAGGCATCCTTTCCCCTTCCTGTTACATAGGTTTAAAGTCTATGGCCCATTGCAATCACATTCTGCAGATGTATTTTCCCACTTTATCATGAAGCTCTTTGGTTTTGACCCCATAAACAATAGGGTTAAACATGGGGGGCACAAGGACATAGAGGTTGGCCAAGAGGATGTGAACGTGGGCAGCGATGCCCTGACTGAACCTGAGTGTCAGGGCAGAGAAGAGGACGGGTGTGTAAGATATCACCATCACACAGATGTGGGCTGTGCAGGTGTTGAGGGCTTTCCAGTGGACTTTCTTGGAGGAGATCCTGAGGACGGCCCTGATGATCAGCCCATAGGACAGACCAATGAGGGTCAGGTCTGAACCTATAATTACTAATGTTATCACCAAGCTGTATATCCTGTTGACTGTTGTGTCCCCACACGATAACTGCACCACTGCCGTGTGCTCGCAGTACGTGTGGAGGATAACACGGTTGGCGCAGAATGGCAGCGAACTCAGTAGCAAGGGTCCTGGCAGAATCAAGAGAACAGCTCGTATCAAACACACTATCCATAGCTTAGCGATTCGTGAGTTGGTGAGGATAGTGGCGTATCTCAGAGGGTCACATATGGCGACGTAACGATTGAAGGCCATTGTCACGAGGACGGCTGATTGCATAGTCATAGCCTTATTAAAGAAGAACAACTGGGTGATACAACCATCCTCAGTGATGCGTTTGCAATGGAACCAAAATATGCACAGTGCTTTCGGCATGACAGAGGTAGAAATGCCGATGTCTGTGAGCACCAGCATGCAGAGCAGCAGGAACACGGGTTTGTGCAGGGTCTGCTCTTTGCTGACAACAAACAGAATCGTGATGTTTCCCAGCAGGCTGATGATGTAGAACATAGAGAAAGGGATGGAAATCCAGATGTGGGCAGCTTCCAGACCCGGGATGCCGTTTAGGATGAATGTTGATGGATCGGAGGGGGTGAGGTTGAAAGCCCCCATGAGATGGCTGAAGCACCGATCAGGCTCAGTAATATTCAGGTTGCCTGTGAAGGGAAAGAAGCAGAGGGAGGAGGGTTACACACTGGGTAACAAATAGCACGGTAAATATTTAACTGTTACTAACTATCTAGAAAGCGGGGTGAGCAGTGAGGTGGCAACCTTTGCAGATGGCACCAAATTATGTAGGCCGAGTGTGACCTGTCCATGCGTAGGGCTGCCACATGAAAATGCTAAATAAATACCTTGGAAAGCCTGTATGCCCCGGTTTTTCAGGGCACAAGCTGATTTCTGGTTGTTAGGCGTTAATATGACACTCTTATGTAGGTCAGGTTATCCCCCCAACACCTTCTTCAGCAGCCCCTGGGGTGTCGCTGTCCGAGAGAGGACACTGGACTGGATGGATCATTGGTCTGCTCCACAGTGCTATTCCTCTTTTGCAAAGAAGCCAAGTTTTCCCCATGGAAACAGACACTGTCATGCCAGGCTGGGACTTTGTGCTCTGTTAGTTCCCTTGTTTCTTTTGGTGAGACACTTTCTTGAAGGCATCCAACTTTCTCTGAGACATAACAAGTACAGTGGTTTCATCATTCTGCCTTGTTAACTGACAAGGGTGAGCAGACACACCCATCAGCAACCCAGCTGTTTACCCTTCTCATACTTGAATACTGATAAATTTTGCAGATGCCACAAAAATTGGGAGATCGTAAATAATGAAGAGGACAGGTCACTGATTCAGAGCGATCTGGATTGGTTGGTAAACTGGGTCAAACCAAACAATATATGTTCTAAGAACAAAGAAGGTAGGTGATGCTTACACAATGGGGGACTCTATCGTTGGAAGCAGTGACTCTGAATAAGATTTGGGGGGGAATGCAGGGGTAAATAGCTAAATATGAGGTCCCTGTGTGACCCTGTGGCCAAAAGAGGTTGTGTGATCCTGGCATGATAAACAGGAGAATCTCAAGAAGAGGCAGAGATGTTATTTTACCTCTTTCTTTGGCACTGGTGCAACTGCTGCTGGTAAATGTGTCCAGTTCTGGTGTCCACAATTAAAGATTCATGTTGATACACACAGATAGTTAAGGGGTGACTTGATAACAATCTACCAATACCGAGATAGGGAACAAATATTGAACAATGGGTTTTTCAGTGTAGCATAGAAAGGTCTAACACCATCCAATGGCTGGGAGTTGAAGTTAGACAATTACTGAGTATAAATAAGGTGTACACTTTTTAAACATGAAGAGTAATTAACCACTGGAGCAATTTACCAAGGGTCATGGCAGATTCTCCATCACTGAGAATTTCTAAACCAATGTTGGATGTTTCTCTATAAGCTCTGCTCTAGGAATCCTTTGGGAGTAGGTCTCTGGCCTGTGATATGCAGGAGGTCAGACTAGATGATCACAGTGGTGACTTCTGTACTGTGTATCTGTGAACATGTCCGTGCAGCACATACAGGAGTCAGCTGGAGGCATTTTGCATAGAGACTGGTCCCTGAGCCGTACTGAAGGTTTTCTATTAGACTTATGAATTTATCCCCAGGGCGAAAAAGTCTATTGCTTCCCAAGGGAAAGAAGCCCAGAGACCTTCCCCAGATACACTTGGGGCCAGGAAACTCCCAGCACTGGCCTGGGACCAACAATCAGAAAGAAAAATTGAATTTGAGCAGTGCTGCCTGCCTGTCCATGTACCCCTCCCTCCCCACCCCCACAACCCCAGTGCCACCTGCCTGTCCATGTACAGCCTTGTCCCAACATGCACAATCCCCAGCCCTGCCACACAGTGATCCTACTTACCCAGGACCAAAGCCAGGTGCCGGACACACCACACAGTGACAGCTCATACAAATATCTACGCATCCTGGGTTAAGCTCTGTGTCTGCCTGTGCTGGGGAAATGGGGATGGAGGAGGAGCCGCTTCCATAGCCTGTCCAGGGGTGAAGGGAAACCTCAGCATCAGCTCAGCGTGTGCAGGGAAGAGGAGAGAGACAGACCGGAGGGGAGGGGAGAGAGGATATGGAAACTAAAAGGAGCCAGCATGAGTAACTCTTCCTCAAAACAACACAAAGCTTTAGCGTATTCCCGCCAGTTAGAAACCCAGACACAACTTCCTGATGTTGCTTTTACATGTTGGTAATAGCTGAAGTTGCCAGGAGGACGTTGTGGGATTGGTCACTGGAGGAGGGATGGGCTGGATGGAGGAAGGTGTCAGAGACAATCTACTATGTGTGTCCACATTAGAGACTCCCCTCTAGCCGCGGAGATTGTAGGAGGCCTCGTTACACCTCTTTGGTGTGTGAATTAGGCAGGATGTCCGTTCCCTATTTCACCCTGTTTCAGGACTCCGTGCAACTGTGATCTGGATACTGCATATCCTCTACCCTCCCCCCCGAACACACACTCTGTTCCTGGATGTCCACTGGTCAGATTTCCAATGCTGCCCGGTTTCCCCTAAGACAGAAACATGCTTCTATTTTTGCTACATTTTAGTGCATCTTTTCCTCTATTGAAGGCGAGATGGAGGGGAACAGAGACAGGAGACTTCTCCTCTGAAAAAATATTGTCACCCTAATTGTTTTGAACCTCTAAGCTGTGAGTTTAAGATTTCAGCTTCTCTCCTCTCGGTTCTTCACTGGTCCAATTGAGCTCACCCATCCTTAGAGACCACTGTACGACTTCAGCTGGAGTCAATGGAGGCTCATGGATGGTGAAAATCAGCCCTTTTATTTTAGTCCCTAAATATAGATTAGGGTGAAATCCTGCCCCTGATGGGAGATTTGCCATTGATCTCAACGGGTCCAAGATTTCACCCTTAGTGTGGAACTTTAGGCTCCCTGCTGTGAAGATCCTGGCTTTAGGCCCTGCAGCACTGACAGCTATTCTGTTAGGTGCTGAAAGAGTCTGAAGGAAGATCCCTAGTTTATTTGTCACCCTGAGACGAAGCATGAATTATGGGAATTTCAAAACACAGGGGCCCTGATTTTGCTCCTCAGTTTTGCCAGTGTCAATCTGGGCTGCATCTGGCAGCTCAGAAGGCAGAAGGCTGCCGGCGGAGACAGAATCTGGCCAGTCTGTAAAACCCCTGTGTGAAATCTCTGCTATCCCAGATAACCTCTGCAGAGACTCGTGGGCCTCCACTTGTTAACCTGGCAGTAAAGTTGCTGAATTGGAAAATTTGAGCAAACAAGGGAAAAACAAACAGACCAAAAGATACTGAGATAGATAGAGGCAGGAAACTGGATGAGACCGGAGAAAAGATCTTAAAAACATCAATATTTGTCTAAACAATTTACAATAAATATTTAGTTCTAATTTTAAATCCCTTGGTGTTTCTGACAACATTAAACAGTTCAAGTCTACGGCAGGAGGTTCCAGCCAGATTGTTCTTGACTGGACCCTTGCGGCAGGAGCCCTCAGCACTAACTGAGTGGCAGAAACAGGCCACTCACCAAAATCCCATGCAGCAGAGAGAGGAAATCTCCTTACTGTGATCAGGGAATGCCTCTGTGTACAAATCTGCCACTGCTCTGACACTTGCAATTCTGGACAGCAACTTTTATGTTTCCCCCGCCAGTCCCTGAGGATTCTGAGGTTGGCCTGCTTGAGGGCCGGGGACGAAAATTCTCTGTGCTCCTGCTTGAGGGCAGGTGGAAGGGCTGAAAATAGACTTGGGAGAATTTCGGGGCTTAAGAACCTCTCCAGAGCCCGCCCTGCTTGAGAAAAATTCACTGATAACAGTGGCTGAGATTGTCAGGGGAAATTGAGGGTCTTGCAGACTTGCTGAGAGTGGTCTTGCACTGCTAAAATCCCGGGGAGAAAAGAAGAGCCAATGGTTGGATGTGCTCATTTATCTATCAAAATTTCTGTGCCTGCCCTGCTCATTGTCATAGAATCTGAGCATCTGCTGTTAGGGCCGGGGCTGATGAGTTCTGGGCCTGACTGCCTGAGGACCCAAAGACTCAAAGAACAACATTTGTTTCAGGAACGCAGGATTTCCACACACAGTAACAGTCCCTCCCATCCAAGGAGCCCTCTGACAGTGCTGAAAGAGTGTGAAGGAAGACCCCCAGTTTATGTGTCACCCTGAGACGAAGCATGAAATATGGGGATTTCCAAATACAGGGGGCCTGATTTTGCACCTCAGTTATGCCAGTGTCAGTCTGGAGTGACCTGGAGTGAAGACAGAATGTGAGAGCTGAATCTGGCCAGTCTGTAAAACCCTTTGTGAAATCTCTGGTATCCCAGATAGCCACTGTAGACTGCACACGTGCTGCAGTAAAGTTGCTGAACTGGAAAATTTAAGCAAACAAGAGAAAAAAAAGGAAGATACTGAGATAGATAGAAGGATACTGTAAGAGACAAGGAAAAGATCTTAAAAACAAATATTTGTCTAAACAATTTACAATAAATCTTTAGTTCCTATTTTAAATCGCTTGGTGTTTCTGACAAGACTAAACAGTTCAAGTCTACATGCATGAGTATTCCAGCCCAGTTTGTTCTTGACTTGAACCCTTCCGGAGCCCTTAGCACTAACTTTATTGCAGAAACGGGCAACTCATCGAAATCCCATGCAGCAGAGAGAGGAAATCTCTTTACTGTGACCAGAGAATAAGTGTACGAATCTGACGTCTGACACTTGCAATTCTGGACAGCAACTTTTATGTTTCCCCCGTACAGTCCCTGAGGATTCTGAGGTTGACCAGGAGTCCGGGACAATTCCCTGTGCTCCGTGAGCAGGTGGTAGAGCAGAAAATAGACTTGTAAGAATTTCAGCCTAAGAACCTCTCCAGAGAGTAAAGAGAATCCACTTATAACAGATGCTCAGATTGTCAAGGAAAAATTGAGTCTTGCATACTTGCTAGAGAGGTCCTGCACTGCTAAAACCCCAGAGAGAAAAGAAGAGCCAATGGTTAGACGTGCTCATTTATTTCTCATAGTTTCTGTGCTGCTGCTCAATTGTCATAGAATCTGAGCATCTGCTGCTACTCCCGGCTGATGAGCCCTGGGCTGAATCCCTGAGACTGCGAAGTGAAGGTGGACAGACTCTTGCGTATCCATGTTCAAACATAGGATTTCCACACTGAGTAACTGTCACTCCCATCTGATAACCTCTCTGACAGAGGGCAGCACAGATTGCCCCAGCTTAGTCATAAACCCCTCAGGGTGCAATATCCTGCCATCGGGAAGCACAGATTCCTGAGCCCCCTTCAGTGATCAGTCACGTGCCCTGAAGCCTGTGGACTGACGGCCTTTGTCTCTTTATCCCAGCTACAGTAACTGCACAGGCTGTCATTGGGGTAGGGAGGGTGCAGGGAGATATTCAGATGCAAGTGAGGTGCCCATTGTCCATCCACATTCAGTGGGACTCTGCTGCCCACTGACCTTGTGCATTTGACAACCTCCCCTTGGGGTCTAGTGGATCATGCGCTGGTCTGGAACTCATGAGACCTGGTCAATTCCTAGCTCGGGCACAGAGCTCCTGTGTGACCGTGAACATGTCATCTCATAATCTACTCTAGGCCTCAGTTTCCCCTCTGTAAAATAGGGAGAGCATTTCCATTCCTCAGGGATTCTGGGGATAAAAAACCCTGAATTATGGGGTGCCCATATGGGGACCAACAGTAAGGAAGGGCATATGAGGACCCAGAGGTACAGCCGTGCTTGTTTATCTCAAGCTATTTCTTTTATCCTATTTCAGGGCTACACCCCAACGTGATCTGGATATTGCGCACCCTGCCCCGCACACTGTGCGTTCCTTCCACTGTCAGTGCAGGAACAGAGCTGAACCCCTATTCTCCCCCTTCAGAGTTCCCACAACTCCTACTAATATCCTCAGTCCAGTTTTGGGAACTTTATTTATTCTATCACTTTGAGAGTTTGCTTGTATTGTTTACAGTGACCTCTCAGCATTCGTGCTCCCATTTTCAACTGTCCGTAAAATATGGCTGTGGGGAATCATGAGTTTCCAGGCCATAAGATGGATTGACTCCAGATTCAGATGAGGTAGGCTACCTTCGTCCTGCGTAATCAGAGCTCGGACCTGAGGCTGGCTAATTGGAGTCTCCACCAAAATATCCAGATGGGCGGTGAACCAATGTTGACGAGGCAAATCTGGGCCTATCAGGATCATGGAAGTTCCTTCCCTCCTGACCTTCAGCAGAACTCTGTATATGAGTGCAGTGGGTGGGAAGACATAGCAAAGATGGTCCTTCCAAGGTAGAAGAAATATGCCTGCAACCAATCCTGGGCTGTGGTTCAGGCAGGAGCAGAACTTCAGACACTTCCTGTTGTGCCTTGTTGTGAAAAAGCCTGCATGGGGAACTCCCCACCTTTGGAAGATTTTATTCACGGTGTCTGGGTGAATGGACCACACCTGGTTTTTAGAGGGATCTGCTGAGATGACCCGCTAGCTCATTTTGGGTCCCCGGAAGACAAGAAATGTTAAGATGGATTGAGGGGCTCACACAGAATTCTCACAGGCGGAGGCTTCCTGCACAAGGGAGAGGAACGTGCTCCACACTGTCTGTTTATTTAGAACAACGCTGTCATGATGTCTGTAAGAACTGACGCGCCTTTGCCCTCCAGGTGGTTCTGGATAGTCTGCACTGCTCTGAGCTCTGAAACATTGATATGCAGCAAGAGCTCCGCCTGGCACCAAAGACGCCAGATGAGCCCTCCACCCCAATGTCAAGGCGAAGAAGTGTGTTGTCTTGAGAAACTGGAGAAACTGACCTTGGGCACACCACCAAAAGAGGGTATTGGTTACTGAGGGAGGAAGTGTGATCACCATATCTAAGCGGTCCCTGTCTGGTCCATACACTGACAGTAGCCAGGACTGCAGAGATCTGAGATTCAATCTCATATGTCGCACAACATGGGTGCATGTGGCCATATGCCACAGGAGTTTCAGGCACTGTTTTGAATGGTGGTAGGATGGCTTCTGAGACCTTCTGTGATGGTGCCCCTGGCCTCTGGAAGAAAGGCTCTGGCCTGGACTGAGTTGAGGACTGCCCCTCTGATAACTCTCTCACATGTTCAAATAATACTTGACTTCTGAACATTCATTAGCAGGCCTAACTTCTCGAAGGTTGTCTGTATCAAGCTCACTTTGGACACCACCTGTGCCTTGCTGCGGCCTTTGATCAGCCAATCATCAAAGTGAGGGGAAACCTGGACTCTTTATTTCCTAAGAAAAGCTGCAACAAATGCCATGCACTTGGTAATACGTGAGGAGCTGCTGATGGGCCGAGGGGGAGGACAGTAAACTGGTAGTGACCCTGGTTCATTATGAATTGGAGAACTGTTATGTGACTCTGAAGGAGTGAGATGTGAAAGTACGCATCCTTCAAGTTGAGAGCAGCATGCAGTTGCCTGGTGTCGTAACGGGTTAAAATCATTGTATTATGTGTGTGCCCGTGTCCATGTTGAGAGAGGAACAAGTAACCAATTTATATGTGATAAATGAAAAAATTTACTAACGGCTGTTAATTGCATTTCAAGGTTTTTTAACCAATTAGTTCTGTAGCTGTTTCTTGTTATTTTTGTAGTAGATAAGGGGAAGTTGTTAGCTTTGAGAATAGATAAGAAAGTATGAGTTATGAGCCACATGGGGGAAAAGAACTCAAGGCAGCAAAGAATCCTGACCAAAAAATGACCGATTACACTTGAAACAAGGGGAACTTGTGAACCCAGCAGTTCCGGGCCCATATTTGGAAGTTTGCAGTCGCTGCAACTTTTAATTGGCAAGTTACACCTGGCCTAGGGATGCCTCAAGGAGGGACCGACAAAGTGACGTAGAAAATGTCCATAATTGGTTTGACGGACGTATAGGCTGGAGTGGAGATAAAAGGGTTGTCAGACAAAGCAAAAATTAGAGAGCATTGTCGTGAGGACCACCGAGCCTCCACAAGAGGTACAGCAGAATTGTGCCTGCAACAGGGTCTGATCAGCCATCCTGCCTCTCTCCAGCCCATTGTCTCTATATTATTTAGGTAATTGGGCTGATAACCCGTTGGGACTTGTCCTGCGGATGATAACCTGGGTGTGAATACGATAGAGGTTCCACCTGGATAAAAAAAATAGAGGTCTAAAATAAAAGACCAGTCATAAAATATTTGTTGTTTTGCTCAACTGAGTTCATCTCTATATGTGGTGAGTAGTGAATGTGAATGTAAAACTTGCAATAATTCTACTTGTATTCCAGGAATGATTGTTAGAATAACTGCTTTTTGTACATGTTTTATAATTGTTAGTTGTTTTTTTTAGTTTTATATGTGTTTTGAAAGTTTGTAATAGAATAAGAGAATAAGATTTGTAGTAAAATAATGTGTTTAAGTTACTAGTTGTTGTATTAGTAAGTGTTGTGTCTAGAATTTAATTATTGTATTTATTTTTTGTTGTTTGTAATTATATAAAAAGTGAATCAGTAAAAGAAAGATTCAATTTAAGTAGTTGTAGCAAGTTGATAAATAAAGGCTATTAAATATTTAAAAATCTGAGTAAGCCTGCCAAATTTTTCTGGGAAGTTTGCTAAGTTTTCTAAGTTAACATTTCCAAGCCTTATATTCTGCCTTAAAAGGGGATATATACGAATTGCCTTAGTGCCTTAAAGCACCCTTCCAACCACTCCCGTGATTTAGGAGGCCGTTTGTCCTTGGTAATCTTATCAAAACACGGCACTTAGGCATGTCACCTGGATGCAGAGAACGGATAACGGAGGCCATGGAGACCATGCAACACTTGAGCTTCTTCATGAATCTGTTGAGTTTTCACAGGTCCAGGATGGGCCTGAGACGGCCCTTGGCTTTCGGGAGTAGGAAATAACAGGAGTAGAATCTCTTACCCCTTACCTCCAGAGGAACCTCTTCTACCACTTCCTCTTTTAGGGGCATTTACATGTCCTGGATTAGAAGTGGCTCATGAGAAGGGTCCCTGAAGAGCGACAGGAGGGAGGGTGGGAAGGAGGGGAACAACAGAACTGCAGGGAGTATCATGCCTGGCACCCAGCAGTCTGAAGTAATATGGACTCACACCGATAGGAGTCAGATAAACAGTCCAAAATACACAAGGGGATTAGATCCAGATACTGTTCTGGTGTGCCATCTTCAGTCGCACCCTCAAAAGCTCTGCTTTGAACCTAATTGTTTCTTGTGGGCCCAGGCCTGTTACCTGGCATCTCTGTGTTTTTGGGGAACCAGGGCTCAAAACCCAGACTCTCTCTGGCTCACCTGAAAACACCCCCCTCAGCCCCTGCTTGAACCAGAAACCAATGGCATCTCAATATGAAAGGCAGTGGACACAACTAAAACCCTCCCATCAAGGTGAGATAACTCTACATCAAAGATGTAAAAAGGAGGCATCTCAATTAGCACATCGAATGGAGAACAGAAGCCTCATCTACATCCAAGATGGAACAAGCACTGAATTCTGGGATTGGCAAAGCAGGGGCACACTGCATGATGGGAGATCTCTGCTCTTGATGTAAATGGACTCACACCTGTACACATCCAGCTCCACAGTTATCAGACCGTTCTAGTTATTGATATGCAAAACATTGAATCCTGGTTGCCGTGAACTCAGAGCGGCCTGAAAGACCTTAGCTTTAGGATTGTGGGTTTCCAGGAACAGAGGAGTTGCCTCCACTGAGGGGCGGGGGTGACCGAACAAGAATACAAACAGGGCTTTAGCTGAAGCAACATGGCTCATTTATTTAGTCATTAATATTTAATAAAGCGCATAAATGTAACTTATTCAAACATAAAACCAGAGAAAAATACAAAGGCCTGATATCTTCTATGCATGCAATCATTTCTCATAGTATACAATTCTACTATTGATCGTTTCACATTTACAGACAGATGGTCGCTTGTAAACTCTCTCATTTACAGACAGATAGTCGCTTGTAAACTCTCTCGTTTACAGACAGATGGTCGCTTGTAAACTCTCTCCTATAGTACACAATACTATTACTTACTACCTCGTGCTTACAGGTTTGTAAACTGTGTTTACAGACAGATGGTCATTTGTAAACTCCTCGTTACCTTATATAAACAGACAGATGGTCGCTTGTTATCTTAAAGCAAGTGTACTCTCATACATTACCCAGAACGCGTTTTCTTCCAAGCCCCTTGGGCTGAGTCACCTCTGCTAAGTGTTAGCTGTCACTCAGACGCTGCTGGTTCATAGAAGGGCTCGGTCCAGCTACCGAGGATCCCAGCGGGCTGCAGTCCAAAGTGCGACTGACTCCAGGGGGTTTAAATACCCTCAAACTGATCACCAAACTGATCAGCTTGATCAGTATGTAACCAACCAGTGAACAGTGTCACTTTTGTGGTCAGTATGTAACCAACCAGTGAACAGTGTCACTTTTGTGGTCAGTGTGGTTACGTCATGTGACATGTTCACAGTGACCAGGTTGGCACTTCCTGTTTTTACCCAACTGGTTGTGGTCATCTCAGTTGCTGGTCAGCTCATCCTTTCTAATTTTTGCCCTCTATTTGTGCTGAGCTAGCGTCCGGACTGCCCTTATCAGTTCCTTCCAGCCCTTTCCCCAAGCTATGTACTTTACTATTCTATCTTAAAGCACAAAACCCATTAACTATTCTTTTTATATTCTACGGTTGCATTGTGAGCTCCCTCAAGGAACATTGTCCATAGCCAGGAATTGATCAGCTCCTTTTGTCCAGCATAAAGAAAACCACTCTGGGATACTTCCTTGAGACATTGTTTACCCATAAACAAACCTGGTGCCTACAAAAATTCCTACCCAAGTTCAAACTTTTGTTCTGATGCCTGGATCCAAATTCTGCATCAGTTCCACTGAACTTCCCCTCTCCCTGACTGATCGTATTGGGGGTTCTGCCTGTCTCAAGCACTCCAGACCTTAAGCTGACCAGCCTGTCTCCTGGGAACCTCTGAGCTGCACGGAGCGGTGAGACCCCCCCATTTCCCCTTCCCCTCTCTCTCTTAGTCCAGGTATTACTTTCTACTTGTGTAATCAAACCTGGGCTAGCTTCTCCAATACTCCAACTGTAATTGTGTAGTATTGTAAGCATTTGACTGTTTTTCTCTCCTTGTATGGTATTACTATTAGTATCATAAATTTTATATGCCTAGCAATAAAATAACTGTTATAATCAAGTTGGTTGCCACTCTGGAGGATTGGGCCAAAATAAATCTGATGAGGTTCAACAAAGAAAAGTGCAGAGTCCTCCAGTTGGGAAGGAAAAATCCCATGCACAGCCACAGATTGGGGACCGACGAGCTAGGCAGCAGCTCTGCAGAAAAGGACCTGGGGGTTAAAGTGGATAAGAAGCTGGATATGAGTCAGTGCCCTGGTATATCAGGGTGGCAGCTGAAAAGTGCTGTTTGACCCAGCCTGCTGAGCCCAGGGACATATAAGGGGTCAGCTGAGAGTGCTGATAGCCCGGTCTGCTCAGACACACTCGTTTAATCTTGAATGTGTGTGTGTATCTGTGTGGGGTTTGTTTGAATCTGGGGCTGGAGAAACCCAACCCTTAAAACCTTAGGTTCTGCAGGATAGCTCCATTGGGAGGGGACTTGTAGCCATATGAACACACAAGTAATACACACACCAAGCCACACACTCAGTCCTCCCTCCGGGATATACTGTCTCTAGTTCTTTTCATGGTCTTGCTATGGGGCTGTAGCATTAAGGCTTCCTTTTTGGAGGCACTGCCTTCATTGACAACCCAACAGGGGCCCATCTCATTTCTCTCAGTTGGTCTGTCCTTTCGGCAGCCCTCCCTGGGTTCAATCTGCAACCAGAGCAGCAGAGATCATCATGGTACCCACACCTGGTCTGGCTGAGTTCTGGGCTCAGTCCCCTGGGCTAAGAGTGCTTGCACTGACATGTCCATGGTCCGGCCGCTCTAATAGTCTGTCAGGCACCCAGTCTTTGGTAGCCTTCCCTGGCCTCAGTTCTGTCTGCAGTGAACTATCTTCAGTGCTGCTGCTCTTCTAGCCAACCAGGCATCGGGTTCTACCTCTTTGAGCTCCATGTAACAACTGAAGGAAGGCTCTGCCTCTGCTGTTTGCTTTTATATGAGTATGGCCCTTCTGGCCCCTGATTGGCTGCTCCTCTGCAGCCATTCTGTGCTGCCTGGAGAACTTCTCTTCTGCTCTATCCTGGGGCAGGGTGAGGTGAGGCCTCTGGACCGAGTCCACCCCATCACAAATGCCATGAATCTGCAGCATCCTTAAGTTCTTCAACTAACTTGCAATTAAAGTGGAACAACATCCAAACTGTGTGGCTGATGACAGTGAAGAACTTGCTGTTGTCCTGACTGGTGAAGAGAAGTTCAAAGTTGAATCATTCTGCGCGACAGCTAACTCACTTCTCCTCCATCTCAACAGGAGAATTCAGGCATATTCAGAAATAAACAGTCTTCCATACCCCGCCTGTGTGAGAAAAAAAGGGCAGTTTGTGCCAATTAGAGAGGAGAGAAAACGGACAGAGGCTCTAGCGACAGTGTGGTCAGGGACTCCATTACAACTGTGTTCAAGTGTAGGATTTCCACAACCCCTGTAAAGAAGGAGCCCGCCCACCTAAGTTTCTAACACCATGTATTCACAAAGGCACTTCTACTCCTTGGGTACTCTCAGAAGTAAAGAGTGAGATTATTAGGAAAGTCTAATATAATCCAAGCCAGAAATGAGTCTTTCAGAAGGGTTTGAAATTGTGCAGCATCTTATAGCTCTGAGAAAAAGGCATGGCGCAGTGCATGGAATTCGGAACATTCTTACCGAGTAAAAATAAACTGCTGGAAAGAAGAAAGGACCCTGCAGATAAAGTAGAAGAGAGAGAGAGAGAGAGAGAGTCATGAAAGAAGAATTAACATATTGGTTTGGGCTCTCCTTTAAACTGGAGACAAAGATGAAGCCATTCCATTTCTAAAGCATGCCTTCTGTACCTTCCTAAAGATGTGAGATGACTCAGAAACATTTATTATGCCCCCACCCAATACTAACAGACGTGATACTAGCATTACACTACTTCGAGTAAAGCGAGCAGATTTTGAGAAAAGTCAGAGAACATGGCAGTGAGCCTTGGAAGGCACAAAGTGCAGAGCTGTCAGGGCTTAGCAACTACAACTGGAAAGAGAAAGGCACTGAATGAAGTTATGAAGTTACAGCCCACCTTAGGGGACCTTACATAAAATACAGAGGGGGCCTCCTGGTTAGACTTATGATGATACATCAAGGCCTGCAATACGGCATATGGGACAAGAGTGAAGGGGTTAAAACCTTCACACTTCTAATCTAATGGAAGCTCGCCCTGAACCCCAGGTGGAGTCATGTGGAGGCCATGAGCGTAAATACTGAGCAGCAAGACGTGAAACATAGAGGAGAAAATCGAAGAAAGAGAACCGCTAGGACAATGATACCCACGATGAGTACAAAGGAGCACACGGATAATACGTTTTCAGCTATCTATCTCCACCATGGAGAAAAATATCAAGGAGTGTGTCTCTTTCAATGTACACCTCCAAATGCTAATGGAGGAGGGAAGCATAAACGGTCAAATCAGAGCATGGGCTGTTTAATTTGTAGAGAGCTCTGTACAGCTGTCTTAGCTTCAAAACACCCAACGCTTCTGAAAATGGCATTACAGAGTGGAATTAAAGTGTAAACAGGATGGGAAAAACAAGATGCCTGTGTTAATAACTAAAAGAGAGCAAAGTGGGGACAGGCCATAATTGTGACTTAAGCAAGGACATGAAGAATCGCTGCTGTTCTAGATCCTGCTTAGGTATTGTCACAGATAAATAATTGTAGTATTTACAGAAAAGCCATTCTACACTTCCCAACAGAGGTGTCAGCAACAATAGCCTAGTTCTGAACCACTGTCACCCTTGTTAGTCTCCGCCACAAGTCTCTCCTTATCAACAGTTCCGTCTGCCAGGGCAGAGCAAAACCCTGAATGCCCCAAAGGGAGAGAATTTGCTGGACTCAGCCCAGGTGCAGTCTCTGACGTCCATTCAAGGTGTGATCTCCAACTGAAGCTTTTCCCACATTCAGTGCATTGCTGGGATGACAGGCCTTACCCCAACCTGATTCCCTCTTTCACCCCTGTTTACTCTGGCTTTGAACCTTGGCTCTTTATCTTAACTCTGGCTCTCATTGTTGGTGTTGGTTCCTAGATCTGCCTCACTCTGGCTCCAGCCACTAGGCCAGACCACCCACAGCACCTGACTGACAGTGTGAGGAGGAAGAGAGTTGCAGGTTCCCTAGGGATTTGAGGGCCAGGTCTACATTAGGAAATTGCCCACTCCTGCCTTTCAGCATTCCTTCAGAAGACAGGAACCTTGAAGGTGCAGAGTGTAATTTAAAATGGTGACAAGTGCTGCAAGGAAAAATGATTTTATTGTTAGTGTGTTTTTTATTTTTTAATTCAAATATGAACAAGTTACATTGACACTGGAAGAGGCTCTTCCTTCTTTGCCCTTTGTTACTGTTCAGCAACGTCCGTTTGGAAATCAGTGCTTCCCATGGCAATCCAGTTCTGGACATTTTTATACATTGATAGTAAAGCTGTTGAACTGGTTAATTGATTAAAAAAATGGCTAAAAATCCCATAAAAACTGAATTAATTTTTTTAACTAGAAATAATGAAATCAGAAAATAATAAATCCAAAAGTCCACAATAATAAAACACACTTCATAGGCTCTAGGTCTGGACTTCCTGGGGTGGCGCAGAGAGGAGCATCTGCAGGAACAGCTGTGGCATTCCCACGGGAACAGAGCTACCCACAGCAGTGCAAAACCTGGGATCCACCAGGATGAGGGGCAAAGGGAAAGGAAACGAGGCAGTCCTACCAACGTGTTAAGGAGAAGCACAACATGCTGTCTGGAGTAGCCTGTTCCAGGGGTGCCCAGGGTCAAAGCATAATTTTTTCGGGCCCAGTACAAACATGTAACACGGGTCCCCTCCCACACACATACCACAATCCTTCATCCCATAAATACAATCTCATGAGCCATGAAAAAAATTTCCTCATGGTAATGGGGGTTACAGCCTGGGCCGGGCACCCCAGGACCTCCGGGTCCTGGTAAAGTGTACTCTTTCCCTGCCCATGTGGGGGCCCTGCGGGTGCCACGTGTTTGTGTGTGCTCAGAAGCTAAAACATGGCACGTCTCAGAAGGCATCTCAGATTGCGATAAGTCTCAAGGTGCAAGCCCCACTCCCTGTGCCTGATGGTTAAGAGCAGAGGAGGGCAGGGACAAGCCAGAAATGGATCATCCTGTGATTTTCCAGGACAACAGTTCATTGGTAGCTCTCAGGAGAGTGCGTCTGGCACACAGGGGACATGCTACTTAGCCAGAGGTTGCCCACACAATGGAATCACTTCACCTTGGCAATGAACTTGCAGGACGTTTTTTTAGATGGTCCCCCTGACAGCCAATGCGCCCAGTCTTGACAAAAGTAGCACAACTTCCATACCCTGCCTCCATGGGTAAACAAGGGCAGTTTGTGCTTGTCAGAGCAGGAAGGAAAATGGAGACAGATTCTATGACCACATGGAAGGGACTCCTTTATAAGTGTGCTCAAGTGCAGGATTTCCCCAGCCTCTCTAAACAGAGAGCCCACCCACCTAACTTTCTAAGGCCACGGCCTAGCAAAGGCACTTCTACTTCTTGGGGACTATCAGAAGTGAAGTGTGACATTATTAGTCAAGTCTGTCAGATAATCCAGACTTGAGAGAGTCTTTGAGAAGGGTTTGAACTTCTTCAGCCTCCTACAGTCCTGAGAAAGACGCATGGGGCAGTATGTGGAACACGGATACAAAGAAATATTAAAGTGCTTGAAAGAAAAATGGACCCTACAAAGAATGTAGAAGAGAGGGAGGGAGGGAGCTATGACAGAAGAATTAACATACGGATTAGGGCTCTCTTTTAAACTGGAGGAAAAATGAACCCATTGCATATCTAAAGCGTGTCTTCTGTACCTTCCTAGAGGTGAGAGATAACTTAGTATCATGTCTGTTGGTACTGGAAGGGTCCAAATAATGCTCTGAATGCTACCAGTAACTGTTTCTGGCACTACACTACTCTGAGCAAAGTAGGCAGATTTTGAGAAGAGCCAGAGAACACGGCAGTGAGCCTATGAAGACACAAAGTGCAGAGCTTACAAGCTTCAGCAACTACAACTTGAAAGAGAAAGGCACTGAATGAAGTTACAGCCTCTTAGGAAACCTTGGATAAGAGATAGACAAGGCCTCCTGGTTAGGCTCATGTTGATTCATTATGGCCTGCAATACAGCATACGGGAGAAGAGTGAAGTGGATAAAACCCTCACAATACTAAATATAGGGCAAGGTTGCCCTGAACCCCAGGAGGAGTCACATGGAGCCACGAGCCAAATACAGAACCTCAAGACACTAAATGTAGAGGAGAAAATAAAAAAAGAGAACCGCTAGGACAATGATACCCAGGGAATCCAGAGGAACATCTTGACTGAGTCACTGAGAGGGGTCCTACTTGTACAATACCCTTCTAACTGAATGGACTTTGCTTTTATCTAAGTTCCCCATTGTTGTTACTTACCCTTGTATATATACACCACCTATGTGATTTCTATTCCTTACATCTGACAAAGTGGGTTATGCCTGCAGAAATTAAAGTTGTTAGTCTTTAAAGTGCTACAGAACTCTTGTTGGTTTTGCTGTATACAGACTAACACGGCTACCCCTCTGGAACTTTACATCTTGCAACGATTTTCATGGCTTCTCGATGAGTAATCAGCCACAGGTACAGTTAAAATTGGATTTACATTTATTTTTGAGGCCATTTCATTTGTTGTTATTTATAAAAGAAGAAAGAAACTGTACAATAGAAACAGTCCCGTTCATCCTCCTCTGAGGTTCCAGCCCCGCAGCAGCGTCCTCTGTTTGGGAACTTGAAATATGGTAACCCTACCCATGAGGGTGGGGTCTGTAGTCACTGTTCTGGCATGGGCTGGGGGTAAGTGACTGCCTTGTCTGCTCCCCAGGCCCCGCAGCCTGACGTTATCTCAAAGGGGACAGACAGACCCTCATGAGGGCACCAGTAATAAGTGCCAGCCACCCACTGGGAAGATCATGGTCCCTGAATGGGAACTGTGCACGATGAGATGGAGCCAGGCAGCATGAGATACCCCCCTTCAGCAGGCGGAACAAGAAACGCAGGGTGCCCAACCTGGAGGCGACATGCACAAACAGTGCAGCTGTAAATCTCTCCCTACGGCCGGACGACAGGCACAGGCAGCAATTCCAGCAGCAAGTGCCGTTCTCTTAGAACAGCGGTTCTCAGTCTCCAGGCCACTTACAGAACAATTAACCACAGCTGCAGTCCAGCAGTGTGCTAAAAACCATGTAAAGATTGCCGCACCAACTGCCTCACTCCGGAGTCCCAGCAGGGGCGTGGCCAGCTCAGGGGGATACAGCGCCAGAGACATGCTGCGGTGCTCTCTGCCCTGCCTGTGGGGGGGTGAGCATGTGCCGGGCTGCAGCACACCCTGGCCTGCCTGCAGCAGACAGCCCCCGCCTGCCCGTCCTCAGCTGGTCACGTCCGGATCCAGAGCTCACAGCCGGAGAACGAGGCTGCCCCATAATTCATCCCATTAAAATCTGTGCCATTCTTTATAAGCAACAGCTGGTGCAGGGTGGCAATTGTCCCCTGGGCGGCTTCTCAGCTAGGGACCCCCAGGGCTTGGTGGGTGGGATCACAAGCAGAAGGAACAAAGTTCTTCAGCAGCATTCCTGGCACAGGTCCCAATCCAGGACAGCTGCAACGTGGTCTTCAATCCACACCTTTGCATCACACTGCACTCTCACTGCAGACAAGCACATGATCCACTAGACCCCAGGGGGAGATTGTCAAAGGCACAAGGGCAGTGGGCAGCAGAGTCCCATTGAATGTGGATGGACAATGGGCACTTCACTCACCTCTGAACATCTCCCTGCACCCTCCCCACCCCAATGACAGCCTGTGCAGTTACTTTAGCTGGGGTAAAGAGACAAAGTCCATCAGTCCACAGGCTTCAGGGCACGTGCAGATCACTGAAGGGGCTCAGGAAACTGCATTTCCCCATGGCAGGATATTGCACCCTGAGGGGTTTATGACTAAGCTGGAGCAATCTGTACTGCACTCTGTCAGAGAGGCTAGCGGATGGGAGGGACTGTTACTGTGTGTGGAAATCCTACGTTTGAAACAATGATGTACAAGAGCCTGTCCACGTGCACGTCGCGGTCTCAGGGATTCGGCACAGGGCTCATCATCCGAGAGTAGCAGCAGATGCTCAGATTCTATGACAATGAGCAGCAGCACAGAAATGCTGATAGATAAATGAGAACGTCCAACCCTTGGCTCTTCTTTTCTCTCTGGGGTTTAGGCAGTGCAGGAGAGCTCTAGCTAGTCTGCAAGACTCAGTGCCCTGACAATCATTTCTTCTCTCCCATGGGAGGCTCTAAGGTTGAATTCTCCAGGGTCTATTTTCTGCACTTCCCACTGCTCACAGAGTTCAGGGAATTATCCTGGAGTCCTGGCCAATCTGAGACTCCGCAGGGAATGTACAGGAGAATCATAAAGCTCCCTGTCTAGTACTGCGAGTGTCAGATGTGAGATTCATACACTGTTTCTCAGGTCACAGTAAGGAGATTTACTCTCTCTGCTGCATGGGATTTCGGTAAGTTGCCTGTTTCTGCAGTAAAGTTGGTACTAAGGGTTTGGGAAGGTTCAAGTCAAGAACAATCTGGGCAGGAATTCTTCAGCATGGAGATAAAAGATTTACTGTAAATAGTTTAGATAAATATTTGTTTTTAAGATCATTTTCTTGTCTCTCATTGTGTCTTTCTATCTGTCTCAGTATCTCCCTTCTTTTGGTCTCTGTGTTTTTTTTTCTGGTTCGCTTAAATTTTGCAGTTCAGCAACTTTTCTGCCAGATTAAGATGTGTAGCCAGAACCTCTGCAGTGGGTATGTGTGACAGCCAAGATTTCACAACACGAATGGGACACACAGAGTTTTACAGACTGGCCAGATTCTGCTCTCACATTCTGCCTTCAGTGGCTCACTCCAGATTGTCGCTGGCATCACTGAGAGCAAAATCAGGACCCCTGTGTTTTGAAATTCCCATCTTTTATGCCAGGTCTCAGAAAGCCACATAAACTGGGGGTCTTCCTTCAGACTCTTTCAGCACCCGAACAGAATAGCTCTCGCTGCTGCGCGACCTGAAACCACGATCTTCACAGCAAGGCGCCTAAAGTTCCACACTAAGGGTGAAATCTTGGTACCATTCAGATCAATGCCAAAACTACCATCACGGCCAGGATTTCACCCCAAATCCACTTTTAGGGACTTAAATAGAAGGATTAATTTTCTCCATTCCGGAGCCTCAAATGACTTCAACTCGAGTCATCCTGCAGCCTTTAAGGATGGGTGAGCTCATCTGGACCAGAGAAGAACTCACAGGAGAGTAGCTGAAATCTTAAACTCACAACTTAGAGGTTCAAAACAATTAGGGTGACGATTTTTTTCAGGTGGGGGGGATCTGCTCTCTCGCTTCACCTGCATCTCTGGTTCTATAGAGGACCAGAAGCACCAAAATACAGTAAAAATAAGAGCGAGTTTTCGACTTAGAGGAAAACAGGCTGTTTCGGAAATCTGGCTGGGGGAGATCCAAATACCACACAGTGTGTGTGTATGTATGGGGTGGGACATGAATTATCCAGATCACAGTGGCGCGGAGTCCTGAAACAGGGTGAAATAGGAATGAACATCCTGCCTAATTCACACACCAAAGAGATGTAATGAGGCCTCCTACAATCTCCGTGGCTAGAGGGCACATTATGGTAGATTGTCTCTGACACCTTCCTCCATCCAGCACATCAGTCCTCCTGTGACCAATCCTACAAGCGCCTCATGGCAACTTCAGCAATTGCCAACATGGAAAAGCAACATCAGGAAGTTGTGTCTGGGTTTCTAACTGGCGGGAATACGCTAAAGCTTTGTGTTGTTTTGAGGAAGAGTTACTCGCACTGGCTGGTTTTAGTGTCCACGTTCTCTCTCCCCTCCCCTCGGGTCTGTCCCTCTCCTCTTCCCTGCACACACTGAGCTGCTCCTGGGGTTCCCTTCACCCATGCACAGGCTGTGCAGGCTGCTCCTCCTCCATCCCCCTTTCCCCGGCTCAGCCAGACCCAGAGTTTAACCCAGGCTGTGTAGATATTTTATGAGCTGTCACTGTGTGGTGTATCCAACACGTAGTGTTGATCCTAGGTGAGTGGGAGCACAGTGTGGCAGCACCGATTGTTCATCCCAGGCTGGTAACTTTTTTAGCCCCGAGTGTCTCTGGGCTGCTGTCAGGGTCTCTTTCCCCTGGCGGGTCAGAGAATTGCAGCCTGGGTGTTACAACTTTTACTCATTTTTTTTCCGGTTTTTTTAATGGTTGATGAATGTTAATTATGCAACTTCAGGCATTTCACCAGTGGAAAGAACCATTGATCTTTGCTCCTGAGCTGGATCCATCTCCCATCGGATCTGACCACGTCTATAATCTCCTTCCCCCATCCCAGACCGCCCCGATTCCAACACTACGCTCAGCAACAATGTCATCTCAGTGCTTCTTTGTTCCACCAGCTCCCT
Organism: Emydura macquarii macquarii; assembly: GCF_026122565.2. Taxonomy (NCBI): domain Eukaryota; kingdom Metazoa; phylum Chordata; order Testudines; family Chelidae; genus Emydura; species Emydura macquarii. The sequence goes on from NW_027130214.1 coordinate 122,969, forward strand.
TGGCTATGGGGACAAAAGTGATGGTTTCTCTCCGGTGAAGACTGTCACACCCTGAGTTGCAGATGCCAAGGCACCTGTTCTGTGCTGCTGCTCTTGTTGCTCCCACACACACCATTGCACAGGAACAACAAGCAAGCTGAGAAGTGTGCACAGTGTATCATGAGAGCTGGGAATGCTGGGTCATGTCAGTGTTAGGTAAATACAGCTGCCAGGTGCAGGCGACACCCTGGCTGACACGGTGAGCCACTGGGACACAGACAATAGTTCCGGCACTCTCTGGGATCATTTGTTAGCCAGCTCTGCTAGCCATTAATAGGACATACATTCCTCAGGGTGGAGAATTTATGGGGTCACGTCAGTATTTTTCTCATCTGAAACTTTCATCCATGCCGTGTATCATGGGAGGCCGCACACCTTTAAAGAACACACCTAGAGTGTTGGTTTCAAAACTTCAAAGTCCCTTTGGACTTTTTACCTGTGGGGATAAATTCAGCACTGTCGTGAGTAAAAAAAAATGTCTTCATTTAGGCTCAGGCACCAACTTTCAGACAAAATGCCTCCATCTGCCTCCTGTATGTGCTGCAGGGACGTGTTCACAGACCCCCAGGCCAGAAGGCACCATTGTGATCATCTAGTCTGATCTGTACAGCACAGGCCAGAGACCTGCCTCCAAGGAATTCCTAGAGCAGAGCTTATAGAGAAAAGTCCAACCCTGATTTAAAAATTCTCAATGATGAAGAAGCTGCCATGACCTTGGTAAATTGCTCCAGTGGTTAATTACTGTTTAAAGGATTTACACATTACTCCATGTTTAAAAAGTGCACACCTTATTTATAGTCAGAAATGGTCTAACTTCAACTTCCAGGCATTGGATGCTGTTAGATCTTTCTCTGCTAGTCTGAAAAGCCCATTATTCAATATTTTTCCCTATGTGGGTGCTTGTAGACTGTTATCAAGTCACCCCTTTACCATCTCTCTTACACTAAATAGATTGAGCTCTTTGAATCTATCACTGTAAAGCAGGATTTCTAATCTTTAAACGTTCTTGTGGATCTTCTCTGAATCCTCTTCAGTGTATCAACATCCAACTTTAATTGTGGACACCAGAACTGGACACATTTTCCAGCAGAAGTATCACCAGTGCCATGGAAAGAGGTAAAATAACTTGAATCCCTCTAATTGAGATTCCGCTGTTTATCATCCCAGGATCACATTAGTTCTTTTGGCCACAGGGTCAAACATGGACCTCATGTTTGGGTAATTACCCCTTCACACATCCCAAATCTTGTTTAGAGTCACTGCTTCCAACAATAGAGTTCCCGATTGTGTATGTATCGCCTACCTTTTTTATTCTCTACATAGCTATATTAGAACACTATTGTTTGCTTCGAACCAGTTTACCCACAAGCCCAGATCTCTGTGAATCAGTGACCCATCCTATTCATTCTTTATGATCCCCCAATTTTTTTGACATCTGCAAACATTATCAGCATTCAGTCATGAGAAGGCCATTGTACTTGTTACGTCTCAGAGAAAGCTGGGTGCCTTCAAAAACGTGTCTCACCAAAAGAAACAAGGGAAGTAGCAGAGCACAAGGTCCCAGCTGGGCGTGATGTGTATTTCTATGCGGGAAACTTGGCTCATTTCCGAAAGAGGAATTGCATTGTAGATCAAATCTATGGTTCATCTAGTCAAATGCCCTCTCTCTGACATCCACAACACCAGGGGCTACCTAAGAATATGTTTGGGGGATAACCTGACTGTCATGAGGGTGTCACCTTATTGCAAAACAGCCAGAGATTGCCTTGTGCCCTGAAACACGCAGGCATACAGGCTTTCCAAGATATTTATTTAGCTCTAACTATTGTAAAGGAAGATTCTTACTATCCATGTAAATGTCCAAAAAAACCTTTCTGATTCTTCCTTTACTCCTGGCCAGAGCTGTAAACCGTTACACCAGGTCCCTGCTTTGAGTTCATACAGTTAAACTGTAAGGTTTTTTTGGAGTTCAAGTTATTCCCTCCATTAGGTGTCTATGTTTCATTTATTTTAAATTGAACTCATCTCCCATCATGCGGCTCGTTCACCGGGGTCGGTTAGCTCCCTCTGGGAACATCTTTGGACTGGACTATGCCCTAACTAATTTGGTGCCAAGTGGAAATCATAGGATCATAGAATATTAGGTTTGGAAGGGACCTCAGGAGGTCGTCTTGTCCAAGCCCATGCTCAAAGCAGGACAAACCCGACTAAATCTTCCCAGCCAGGGATTTGTCAAACCATTCCTTAAAAACCTCAAGGGATGGAGATTCCATCACCTCCCTAGGTAACCCATTCCAGTGCGTCACCACCCTTCTAGTGAAAAAGATTTTCCTACTATCCAACCTAGACCTCACCCGTTGCAACTTGAGACCATTCCTCCTAGTTCTGTCATCTGTCACCACTGAGAACAGCCTAGCTCCATCCTCCGTGGAACCTTCAGATCCCCCCTCATTGTTCTCTTTGGCAGACTAAACAAGCCCCATAAATCACGTGTCAAAGCAGCCCAATAATTTTGTTTCCCTCCACTGGACTCTTTCTAATTTCTCCACATGCTGCCTCTAATGGGGGGCCCAAAACTGGACACCATAATCCAAATGTGCCTCAAGAGTGCTGACTAAAGGGCAATAATGTTGCAACTTCACTCTTCATCCGTCTTTCTAGATTGTTAGTAACTATAAAATATTTACCATGCTATTTCTTATCACGCCCATAACCCACTCACTGGGCCTTTCTCCCTTCACAGAAAACTGAGCATTTCAGATCCTCATTGGCAACTCGACTGCCTCATGGAGGCTTTCAACCTTACCTCCTCCAGCACCCCAACGTTCATCCTAAATGGCATCCCGGGACTGGAAGCTGCTCACATCTGGATTTCAATCCCTTTCTCTATGTTCTACATCATCAGCCTATTGGGAAATTTCATGGTTCTGTTTGTTGTAAGCAAAGAGCAGACCCTGCACAAACCCATGTACCTGCTACTCTGCATGCTGGCGCTCACAGAGATCGGTGGATCTACCTGTATTGTGCCGAAGGCACTGTGCATATTTTGGTTCGATTTCAAAAGCATCACTATGGATGGCTGCCTCACCCAGATGTTCTTCCTTTCTGTGTTTGCTGCTATGCACTCAGCCATCCTCGTGACAATGGCCTTTGATCGCTATGTCGCCATATGTTACCCTCTGAGATACGGCACCATCCTCACCAACACACGAATCGCTAAGCTAGGGCTAGTGGGTTTGATACGAGCTGTGCTCTTGGTTCTTCCGGAGCCCCTGCTGCTGCGGAGGCTGCCATTCTGTGCCTACCGCGTCATCCCCCACACGTACTGCGAGCACAACGCTGTGGTGAAGATGTCATGTGGGGACACCAGAATCAACCGGACGTATGGGCTGGTGATGCCATTAGTGATCATCGGGTTAGACCTGACACTCATTGGCCTGTCCTATGGGCTGATCATCACGGCCGTCCTCAGGATCTCCTCCAAGAAAGCCCACCGGAAAGCCCTCAACACCTGCACAGCCCACATCTGTGTGATGATGATATCTTATACTCCCATCCTCTTCTCCACCCTGACATACAGTTTCGGTCAGGGCATCGCTGCCCATGTGCACATCCTCTTGGCCAACCTCTATTGCCTTGTGCCCCCCATGCTCAACCCTATCATTTATGGGGTCAAAACCAAAGAACTTCGTGACAAAGTGGGAAAATACATCTGCAGAATGTGATCGCCTGGGGCCACTGACTTTAAACCTTCGGGACAGGAGGGGGATTGGATGTCTCCTCATTAATCAAGGATGCTCTGTCTCAATTTGGCTGAGCTCAGCCTTGTGGCAATTCACAGATTAAGAAGTTTCTCACACCTAATGTCTTATCACTCCATCACCAAGCACTGCCCTCTCCATTCCTAAGTTCCATCTCTCCGACCATCACTTGATCGCTTTCAGCATCACCTGTCATCCCCCAACCCCACACATCCTGTCACTCGGCCTTTCCGAGACTTCCACACCACCAGCGCTGATGATTTCTCATGTGCTCTCAGGCCTATTTTCCATCAGTATGGTTCTTGATTCTCACCATTCCTCACTCTCCTTCACTTTTCAGTCTATTGCTCCTCTCTGCCATCACCAGGTCCCCAAATCCGCCATCCACCAGGCCCCAACAATGTCTTTCAGTGGTGAGTCTCCTCAAATGAGTCTCTCTGAATTCCTACCTAGCAGATACTTGGAGTTTTCCCCTCTGCTTCGTCCCCCCAAAAGCCATGAAATCTGCCCTCAATTATCAGTTCACACATTTTGGTACACACATTGTACACATACTGGGGACAAATTAACAAAAAGTCTATTTAATAGAAAAATCACAGATGAAAAGATGAAGGATGGAAGAATCCCATACACTGATCCAGACTAGGGGCTGCTGGATAGGCAGCAGATCAGCAGGAAAGGACCTGATGAAAGAGTGAGGGAAAGCAAACGCAGATAAGTTACATAGAAAATAAACAAAGACGCAATCTCAGGCTTTCCAGTTCTATACTAGTCAAACTCCCTTTTCTAATTCAAGTGACCTGTTCTCTCTGACAAGTTTCCCACATGCCGTGTCATCAAGGGGATTCAGTGTTTCGCAGACAGCACCCTGCTTAGATGCTACAAAGTGGCATAAATTGTGACATTTTGGGCAGCACCAAGACCAGGAAAGGGTCTGTCTCCACCTGCCTTGTAACCTTGGGTGCTTTAACACTGTCCTGTTATGGCTCACGGCCCTGCACCAGTAACCAGCCCACAAGCATCATGGTGTCACCCTGGCTTCCAGCAGCCGACTTACTCCTTGCAGGGTGATGCCAACAGCCTCTGCAAATCCGTCTCCCTGAATTCTCATGAAAGGGAAGTGCCAGAAGGGATGGGAAATCTTCTGGGGTTTCCTCCATTTGCTCCCATGCTGGTGGAGGACATTAGTTGAAGGACATTACTGCCCAGGAAGGAGTGGGACTTCAAAGAAATCTGGCCGGAGGGGCAGGTCCTGAATTCAGGAGAGTTGGGAAATTCTACAAGGGGCGCGCTGGAATGGCCAGGCTACCGTCATTTGCCGTTTCTAGTGTGAAAATCTGCCAACCCGCCTGCGGGGCACAAGTACCAGGACTGAGGTTCTGATTTTGAATTTGATTATCCACTCATAGCTTTGTTGCTAATGTGGAGCAACTCCTTCTGGGGCTTGTAGCACAGGTTGGATTAAATACAAATAGCTGTGTATTTAATGAAAGCTTTCCTTTGTTATTTGATCATACAATCATAGAATATTAGGTTGGAAGGAACATCAGGATCTCATCTAGTCCAACCCCCTGCTCAAAGCAGAACTAACCTCAGCTAAATCATCACAGCTTAAAATCCTCCAAAGATGGAGATTCCACCACCTCCCTAGGTAACCCATTCCAGTGCTTCACCACCCTGGTAGGGAAAAAGATTTCCCTAATACCTATGGTCCATCCAGTCCAGTGTCCTCTCTCTGCCAGCGACAATCCCCGGGGCTGTCGAAGAAGGTGTTGGGGGGATAACCTGACCATCATGAGGATGGAACCTTAACACCCTCATTAAGGTTTCTTTAAAATACAACCAGCTCTCTTGGATTCCTTCCCCCCCCCCATATTAGCCTCCCAGGGCATCCTGCCCATCAACTCCCTGAGCGAGTCAAAGTCTGCTTTTTTGAAGTCCATGGTCCGTATCCTGCTGTTCTCCTTTCTTCCTTTTGTCGGGATCCTGAACTCGACCATCTCATGGTCACTGCTGCCCAGGTTGCTACCCATTTTGAGGAGCTACGTGAAGGTGTGTGATGGGCTGTACAAACCCCACACTGGGCAGCCAGGGGGAAGGAACACTTTCTAGGAGCTGCTCTTTTACATTAGTGGACCTCACCGCAGTGCGGCATGACACTGTGTGGTTAGACACAGCTAGCTGTCTAGCTGTAATGCTGCTTTCTCCCCTATTGTCACCACACACATATCCTTTACCAAAGCTGCTAAACCACACAACATAGGTGAGAAACTGCTATTCCCAGCTGCAGTGTGCAAAGCCACACGGTAAGAAGGCTCAGTAGCCTTCGTGTTAACAGTGCCGAACGCTTCAAGAACATGTTTTTGTCCTGTTAACTCCTTGAGTTTCTTCTCAATAAACTCTCCGGATTTCAATACGAAGGTGGGGTGTCTTGTTTTGAAATGCCGGCGTAGCCTGCAGGGCTGCATACTGTCGTTTGCCAGCACTTGGCTGCATTCAGCACCTTGAGGCCTTGGTGCCTCCATGTAAAGCCCAGCTTGAAATAAGCTGGGCCCAGAGCAGTTCCTTTAGCAGCTTTTGGTAAAGGATATGTGTGTGGTGACAATAGGGGAGAAAGCAGCATTACAGCTAGACAGCTAGCTGTGTCTAACCACACAGTGTCATGCCGCACTGCGGTGAGGTCCACTGATATAAAAGAGCAGCTCCTAGAAAGTGTTGGTCAGAGCCCATCTTATTCCATTCAGATGGATGAGTCCACAGATACACCAAATGCTGCACAGCTACTGGTGTGTATTTGCTTTGCTACAGCCATAGATTTAAAAGAGAAATGCAGAAAATGTTTGTAAGGAAAACCTCTTTTCTCAAACTTCCCTGATTACTTTTCATTTTATGTGTGGAGAGGGGAGCAAACTTCACACAGTTGTTGTTTTATTTTAGCTGCTTCCATTTGTGCTGGTTTTGAACTGAAAATTAATACTTCTGAAACTTGTATTTATCTCTAAAGTGGTGCCTCCAGATGTGGTTTATCTCTCTCACCAGACCAAACAGAGAGACTAGACACACCTCTGTCACTACCCACCACAGTCATAAATTCCCTGCACTGCTGCAGAAATGCAGCAAATGTTTGCAAGGGGAACCTCTTTTCGCAAACTTCCCTCACGTTAATTCTCACCATCGACACTTCCCTGCTAGGCTGGGTGCACACCTAAACAACCTTACAACACAGGGCAAATGGTCATCCATGGAGGTGTCTCTCCACATCAACCTCCTCGAACTCAGGGCAGTCAGGAACGACTGCCCACATTTCCTCCCATTGATCAAGGGAACTCACACAGGAGTCTTGACAGACAACATAGCACGTATGTATAGGACTAGATAACCTCCTGAGGTCCCTTCCAACTCTAATATTCTATGATTCTATGATACATACATCGGAAGGGAGGAGCCAGGTCGCAAACTTCCCTGCTGTTACTCTCATCACCGACACATCCCTCGTAGGTTGGGTGCACACCTAAACAACCTTACAACACAGGCCAAATGGTCGTCCACAGTGGTTTCTTTCCACACAAAACAGCCCGAACTGAGGGCACTCAGGAACGTCCTCCCCTATTTCCTCCCACTGATCAAGGGAACTCACCCAAGAGTGATGACAGACAACACAGCACGTATGTACTACATACATCGGTGAGGAGGAGCCAGGTCGCCCTGCCTCTGCGTGGAAGCAGTAAAGTTACGGAACTGGAGCATTTCCCACAACATCACACTCTCAGGGGCATAACGTCCAGGGCACAAAACTTGACAGTGGAGCATCTCAGGCACAGGTTCCCCACCCCAGAACTCGCTGCTTTTATTAGTGACCAGGTGCCGTTTCTGTGGGCTGGGCCTCACCCCAGGCAATGGACCAGCCAGCCCAGGGCTCTGGTGACAGCCACATCCCAGAGCTACAGTAGGTCACATAGCCCGTGGCTCAGGCAGCTCAGAAGAGACACTGCAGGGCTGGGCAGGATGGGGGGTGAGCTGCCCTGGGTAGCCCTGCGGGGAGAGGAGGCCAAGCTCTCTGCTAAGAGAGGGGGCAGCAGCTGGGCAGGGACCCAGTCTGTGCAACCAGAGCAGACCTTGGGGAGGGTCTGATCGACAGAGGGAGGCCAGAGGAAGGTGGTACAGGAAGAGTGCCAGGGAAAGAGAGACGGCCAGAGCTGGGGGACTAGGGGCAGACAGCCCATCTGTGACTGGTCCCAGCCTGGGAGAGCAGGGATGAGTCCTGGCCATGCTGCCAGCTTGGGAGGTGGGGAAGGACTCTCTGGCAAGTAGTAGCCATGACAGGGACTATCCAGAGAAGAGAGCAGCACCCCAGCCAGGGGGAGGTGGACAGGGCCAGGAGTGGAGATGGGAGATGGCCAGTGGTATCCCAGCCCCTCTACATCTGGCACGTGTATCCATGTGGCCATCGCCAGGCCCCACGCAGCCCATGGGACTCGAGTGCGCTGAACCAGCTGGCCTCAGCGGCTGGGCCACATCCAGCCCTGGGAAGCAGACCCTGCACAATGGCTACAGGGACCTGCTACCCAGGGGACTGAGGGAGAACCTGACCCCACTGAGGAGACACCGGAGATCCTATTGGATCAACAAAGGCCCACCGCACCCCCACGCTGGGCAATGACCCAGGGCAGGTCAGCTCCTGAGGGGACTCCTTCCTACTCGGTGACACCCTGCTGTGTCCTCACGCTCAGAGCCGCCTCCTACCACCATCTGGGGCCTCGTGGACCTGGGGGCACCTATCGGCGGTGAGCTTCATCACCATCACCTGCGTCATGCCTTGGTGGCTGGCCAGGAAAACATGGCTGCCCAGCTGCCCTGACTGAGGCAGACATGGGCAGTCTGAGGCGTGGCTCACCATGGCTGAAGAGCAGCTGGGGTGAGCTGTTGCCACAGGCACATCCCCCTGCCACGCATCCCCCCACCACAGCAGCCCCTCAGCCCAGCGAGCTGCCTGGCCGGGTTGGGAAAGCAGCTCCACAGTGGTGGGGACCAATCTGGTGTGATGTCACCCCCTGCGGCTACACATGGCACCGGCCTTTACACTGCCGACCCCTCAGTGCCAGACACCATCCCTCTGCACCGGAGCCGGGCCCATAGTGCCTGGAGAGTGCTGGTCTCGCAGCAGGGCTGCTCGGTCACCGGGGGATCAGGAGAAGCCCCTTTGGTAGCTGCACGTGGGGTTCGGTCTCCACTCTCAGCTCACCAGCGGGCACCTGTGATCCCAGTTGTGAGTCCATGAGGAGGTGGTCAGTGTGGCCAGGGTGGGGGCTAGCTCAGGGATGGTTCATGTCAACACTACACATCTCCAGCACTGTGGTACATCAGCCATGGTCCAGCCTGTGTGCCAGCCTCACTCCACGCCCATGTCCCCACACACCGCCAGACTGGGAGGCACCTTTCTACTTACCCCACCTAAAACTAGCTATCCTCACAGACACCGAAGGAGAGCACAAGGGCCAGTGAGCGCAGCAGCCCCCTAAAGGGACAGGTCGAGTGGAGAGGGATTAGTGGGTTCCCACTGACTGTCCTGGGAAAGCAATGACTGTGGTAGGTGACCCCAGCCATCAAATCAGTCAGGATTTTGTATCTGAAGTGGTAGCTGGGCTGGGGTCACTGTGCACGGAGGGTCTGGCTGGGTCTTGGCTTCTCCATGTTCTCCACATAGGAGGGGCTGCAGTAGAGATTTGATTTTTTTTTCACCCAGACTTTGATCACCTGCTGCAGAATGAAAAAACCCTGCAATGCTGGGTCCTCCCTAGGCTTAGTCACAGGTAAACAGTTGTAGTACAAGGAAAAGCCAACCTACAATTCCAGCACTGACCATCTACCAACAGCAGCTCAGCTCAGAGTCCCCAGCACCCATTTGTCTCCACGAAATGTCTCTTGATTACCATGTCCGTCCAGGAAGGTCAAAATCCCACATGCCCGAAAAGGCCAGACAGACAGACATCTCTGGTCTCTCCCCCACACTCTGTCTGACGATGGATAAGGAGTGAGCCCTGACTGAACCATTTCCCACATCATTCAGTTCCTACCGGGACTAGATTCTCCTGGTCTAGATGTCAGAGAATACACATGGAGGAGTCCCAGGCAGAGTGAGAAGTAACTGTAGGTCCTGCACTTGCAGGTAAAGGGACCTGGGTGAGCTGTGTTTGCTCTGGCTGTGTCACTGAGGGCCATGTGGCTGGGATTCCTGGCTCTCTCAATCCAGGTGTGGGAAGTGAATGGGTTTAATCCCTCCTGGCTAGAACAGACCTCACAGCTGCTGATCTTTTACCTGGATCTGGAAGCTGGTCTCTGGTACCAGGTCCATGTGGCTGCCAAAAGCACAAACCTCCTTTCCCTGTCCTGGCAGCAGAGGCCCCCTTACCAGAGGTCGGTCCTAGGTGGTGTCAGCCTGAGACCTTTGGGACTCTGGGTACCAGGACAGGGTAGCCCAACAGAGCTTACATTTCTCCCACATCTGTGGCCCCACTGCAGAGTAAGTTGACTGTGCCCTTGGACTGTGTGTGGAGACCAAAGCTAGGGGGACAATGCAGCCCTGCCATGCCCAGTATTCATAGACAATGGTTTGATTGAAACAATATGACTGTATTAATAACTAAAAGACGGTGAAGTGGGGATGAGCCATAATAGTGACTTAAGTGCAGACATGAAGAATAGCTGCTATTCTGGATCCTACTTAGGTTTTGTCCGAGATGAATAATTGTAATATTTAAGGAAAAGCCGTTCTACGCTTCCAAAACAGAGGCACCAGCAACAATAGCCCAGCTCAGAACCACTGTCACCCTTGTCAGTCTCTGAAGTCTCTCCGTGTGTCGGGAAGTACCATAACTCAAAACCCCCTATGGAGGCCTCATGCTTCTACCACACCCTGACATGGAAAGAGCAGTAGAGGTGAGTCCTCCTGGCTGCCTAGAGTGGCAGTGGGGAAAACAAATAATCAGGGAGAGGCTGCAGATAGCAGCCAATCAGAACACAGCAGACCCTACTAAAAGGAGCTGCAGGACCTGAGCAGAGTCAGTTGCTGCATGGAGGCAGAGGAGTAAGAACGGTACTGCTGGCTGGACAAAGGCACTCCAAAAGCAGGGACAGAGCAGCTCCTGGCAGCGACCTTGGAAGTAGGAAGAAGCTCTCGGCTGGCTGCTGGGACTGGGTACATGGTTGCCCTGAGGTAAGGGTGAAGCTCTTACAGATACTGACTAAATGAAGCTCCCACAAGCTTGGATTTTGGATATTAGCAGGAGTTGTGGGGACCCTGGAGTGGCAGAAAAGGGTGCGGGACAGTTCTAACACTGATTGGGGGGGGGAACGCACAGTGTGTGTGGCAGGGTGTGCAGTATCCAGATCACAGTGGAGCGGAGTCCTGAAACAGGCAGGAATGATGCTTACGATAAACAAGTACGGCTGTACCTCTGGTGCCTCAAATGGCCCTCTTCACTCTTAGAGGTTTTTTATCCCCACAACCCCCTGAGGCAGGGAAGTGCTCTCCCTATTTTACAGAGGGGAAATTGAAGCCCAGAGTGAATTATGAGTTGACACATCCAAGGTCACACAGGATGTCTGTGCCCGAGCTAGGAATTGACCAGGTCTCCTGAGTTCCAGACCAGTGCATGATCTACTAGACCCCGGGGGGAGAATGTCAAAGGCACAAGAGCAGTGGGCAGCAGAGTCCCATTGAGTGTGGATGGACAATGGACACCTCACTCGCCTCTGAACATCTCCCTGCACCCTCCCCACCCCAATGACAGCCTGTGCAGTTACTGTAGCTGGGATAAAGAGAGGCTGAAGGGGGCTCAGGAAGCTGTGCTTACCCATGGCAGAACAAGGAGAAACGGTCTCAAGTTGCAGGGCAGGAGGTCTAGGTTGGACATTAGGAAAAAGTTTTTCACTAGGAGGGTGGTGAAGCACTGGAATGGGTTATCTAGGGAGGTGGTGGAATCTCCATCCTTAGAGGTTTTTAAGCTGAGGCTTGACAAAGCCCTGGCTGGGATTATATAGCTGAGGTTAGTCTTATATTCTATGATTCTATGATTACCTCATTAGGCTTCAGGGCACGTGCTGATCAGTGAAGGGGGCTCAGGAAGCTGCACTTCCCCATGGCAGGATATTGCACACTCAGGGGTTTATGACTAAGCTGAGGCAATCTGTATTGACCTCTGTCAGAAAGAGGCCATCAGAGGGGAGGGACTGTTACTGTGTGTGGAAATCCTACGTTTGAAACAAGGATGCACAAGACCCTGTCCAGGTCCCGGTCTCAGGGACTCAGCACAGGGCTCATCAGCCGGGAGTAGCAGCAGATGCTCAGATTCTATGACAATGAGCAGCAGCCCAGAAATGCTGATAGAGAAATGAGCACGTCTAACGCTTGGCTCTTCTTTTCTCTCTGGGGTTTTAGCAGTGCAGGACAACTCTAGCAAGTCTGCAAGTCTCAGTGCTCCGACAATCTGAGCCTCTGTTATCGGTTAATCATTTCTTCACTCTCAGGGGAGGCTCTTTGGTTGAAATTCTCAAGGATCTATTTTCTGCTGTTCCCACTGCTCACGGAGCACAGGGAATTGTCCCGGAGTCCTGGACAACCAGAGAGTCCTTAGGGACTGTACAGGGGAATTATAAAGGTCTCTGTCCAACATTGCGAGTGTCAGATGTGAGATTCATACACGGATTCTCAGGTCACAGTAAGGAGATTTCCTCTCTCTGCTTCATGGGATTCTGGTGAGTGCCTCTTTCTGCTATAAAGTTAGTGCTGAGGGCTCAGGAGGGGTACAAATTAAGAAAAATCTGGGAAGGATTTCTCATTCACGGAGACTTGAACTGTTTAGTGATGTCAGAAACACCAATGGATTTACCTGGTGAAAATGGAACTAAAGAATTGATGTATATAGTTTAGAGAATATTTGTTTTTAAGACCATTTCCTTGCCTCTTACTATTTCCTTGCATCTGCTTCAGTATCTTCTTTTTTTTATCTCTGTGGTTTTTTCTTTGATTTGCTCAAGTTTTCTAGTTCAGCAGCTTTACTACCAGGTTAAGAAGTGTAGCCAAAGTCTCTGCAGTGGGTATGATTGAGAGCCGAGATTTCACAACACGAATGGGTCACACAGGGTTTTACAGACTGGCCAGATTCTGCTCTCACATTCTGCCTTCAGTGGCTCACTCCAGATTGACACTGGCATCATTGAAAGGAAAATCAGGGCCCCTGTGTTTTGAAATCCCCATCTTTCATGCCTGTGATTTTCACAGCAGGGAGCCTAAAGTTCCACACTAAGGGTGAAATCTTGGTCCCATTCAGATCAATGGCAAAACTCCCATCAGGTCCAGGTTTTCACCCCAAATCCACAATTAAGGAACTTAAATAAAAGGCCCGACTTTCACTGGCCATGAGACTCCATTGTCTCCAACTGGAGTCGTCCTGTGGCCTCTAAGGATGGGTGAGCTCATCTGGACCAGAGAATAAGTGATAGGAGAGTAGCTGAAATCTTAAACTCACAGCTGAGAGGTTCAAAACAAGTAGGGTGACAATTGTTTTTGGGGGTGTCTGCTCTCTGTTCACCTTCTTCTCTGGTTCTATAGAGAATGAGAAGCACCAAAATACAGTACAAATAAAATCATGTTTTGGGTTTAGAGAAAAACAGGCATTGCTGGAAATCTGACTGAGGAGAACCAGGCGCACATTCTGTGTGTATGTGTGGGGTGGGACATACCATATCCAGATCGCAGTGGCACGGAGTCCTGAAACAGGGCGAAATAGGACATAGGAAATAGGACATCCAGGGAATGGACATCCTGCCTAATTCACACACCACAGAGGTGTAGCTAGCCCTCCTGCAATCTCCCAGGGTAGGGGGTGTCTCAGACTGTCATGTAATGTGGACACACTGTAGTAGATTGTCTCTGACACCTTCCTCCATCCAGCCCATCCCTCCTTCTGTGACCAATCCCACGACAGTCTCCTGGCAACCTCAGCAATTCCCAACATGTAAAAACAACATCAGGAAGTTGCGGCTGTGTTTCTAACTGGCGGGAATACGCTAAAGCTTTGTGTTGTTCTGAGGAAGAGTTACTCGCGCTGGCTCCTTTTAGTCCTCCCGTCCTCTCTCCCCTCCCCTCGGGTCTGTCCCTGTCCTTCACTGCACACGCTGAGCTGCTGCTGGGGTTCCCTTCACCCCCGGACAGGCTGTGCAGGCTGCTCCTCCTCCATCCTCCTTTCCCTGGTGCAGCCTGACACAGAGTTTAATCTAGGAAGTGTAGATATGTTTACGAGTTGTCACTGTGTGGTGTGTCCAATACATAGTGTTGGTCCTGGGTGAGTGGGATCACTGTGGGGCAGTGCTGGGGGTTGTGGGATCAGGGAGTGA
>NW_027130215.1:0-13504 GCF_026122565.2 Emydura macquarii macquarii
ATTACAGAGTTAAAATAACCTTTTGTTCCCTGGAGATATCCCTGTTTATGGATCCAAGGATCTCATTAATTTGGCCACAGCATGTTCTATGATTTCCGCCATGATCCCTCAATCTTTGTCAGACACTGCTTTACAGAGAAGAGAGTCCCCCAACCTGACAGTACAATCTTTGTTCCTAGATGTATCCAGTTACACTCACCCATCTCCTCACTTAATTCCATCCCTCTCCTCCTCTTTCTGAAAAGATTTCACTCTTTCAAGGCGCTTCAGGAATCTCATTGGGCCTAGGACTCAGCTTCTCCAAATCAACCCCATTGGTACAGGGTACTGGTGTTGTGGGATGCCGATGGGGATTGTATGGGGAGGTTGATTAGTTCTTGTTAAAGTTTTATGTTATTTGATTTGGTGTTGGGGAGCTGATGTTAATTTCAGTGCATTTAAAACAAACAAAAAAAAACCTTGTCTAGGGTGCCCAAGGCAAAGGAGGGGCACTGTTTGTGATTCTAGTTTGTAAACGTCCAAATAAATAACTAAAAGCGAAGAAAGTGGAATTAAAGTGGTTTTACCAGAAACAGAATGGGTCAGCAAGAGGAGAATTCCCAGGAAGTCTGCACAGATCTGCTGTGGAGCCATCAGGGTAGGTGGGATTCATTGGGCAGGGGCCTGAAAGGGAAAGGGCAGTGAAAATAAGACCTCACCATGTGGATATCATATGTGGGGAGCAGCAGGTCCCATGCCCTTTATGTCTATCTAACCCAACATCTTCTACAATCATACTCCAGCTTTTTCACCAGAGATGCGAGAAGGGATTGGCCCAATTAGTTTGTTATGGGTCCTTCTCAATTTTATCCAACCGGGACTGTAACTGTCACCAGAGACTGCATCGAAATACCAGCTTCTCCCTCCACTGAAAGCAATGAGGCACAACACAACCAACAGAAAACACATTCTAGCCAGAGCGCAGAAGAGTCACATGAGCGCTTCTCGCCAGAGTGTATAAATTCCCATAGTGAATAGAATCAAGGGCCCATCTGCTCATATATTCCATTTCTTTACCCTTCTCAGAGATCCAGGGACCGCTTCCTCCGCTGGTACTTTATTCCTTTATCTACCAACCCCATTTCATTATGGGGGACCA
The DNA here is from genome assembly GCF_026122565.2 of Emydura macquarii macquarii. NCBI lineage: Eukaryota > Metazoa > Chordata > Testudines > Chelidae > Emydura > Emydura macquarii. The sequence continues at coordinate 1,139 of NW_027130215.1, forward strand.
TCCCGCCAAAGAAATCTTCCTTATGGCCCCCATCAGTACTGCTTCCAATGTCACCAGAAAGTCACCTGAGTGACATGATGAATCCTCTCCCATCACCCCAGAGCTGAGCATGCGCTCTCAGACAGCTCCCAGATGCACTGGCCCATCAATGAAGGACTGGACTTTGGCTGCTCAGAAGGAAGTGTTTTCTGTTATCTTTCACCAGCCCAACCCTGGAGCAAAGGGTGAGTGTCTGCCCATGTCTGCTGACAGCTTGAAACAAGAGCTGTGGGTGAGGGAAGAGAACTGGTCTGTGGGGAGTAACAATCTTGTGGGGTGTTAATACAAAGCCCCTGCTGCTCTGGGTCACCCTGCCAATGGGCTCTGTGTGGAGGGTGTCATGATCTTGGAGTTCATCAAACAACAAACCAGTGAATGGGAATGGAATAAAATGTTTATTGAAAAGAAAACAGGAGAGCGTCTGTGATGGACCTACTCTGCACAGCTACCCTGTATTCTCCACCCCTGCTTCCAGCGCCTGTTGCAAAATTAACATTCATGAGGCTGTCGCTTAAGAGGGAGCCTCTCTAAATTATAATCTTGCACAAACATATCTCTACACCTTCCTCTAGAAAACAAAAAACAACCAAACAAAACCACCAATTAGCTCATACATCTAAACAGCTAATAACACGTACATTAAATCCTCAGCCCAACTAGTACATTTCCATAAACCCAACATGTCAACTACTTAGAGAGGAGAAGTTATCGGCACATCAAGCTGGAGCTACTCTTTACTACTCATGGTTAAAAGTTCCAGAGGGGTAGTTGTGTTAGTTTGTATACAGCAAAAACAACGAGAGTCCTGTAGCATCTTAAAGACTAACACATTTCTGTGGGCATAAGCTTTTGTGGGCTGCAACCTACTTCATCAGATGCATGAAATGGAAAGCCATTCTCTAGAGCTGTACTTCAGCAAACCAATAAAGCTGTACGTAAATCACCACCACTGTCAAAAGTCTTTTCATAAGGTTCTTTATCATCTGTATTGACCTTTCCGCAAGTCCATTTAAGTGGGGGTGATTTGGACTTGATGTTTTTGGATGAAAATCCCGATCTTGGGTGAATTGCCTAAAATCTGCACTGGAAAATTGTGGCCCATTATTGCTAAAGACTTCATCTGGAATTCCATGTCTGGAGAAGATTCCCTGCATGATGGCTGTCACTGACTTACTACTAGTGCTGTGCAGCGTGCAAATTTCTGGACACAAAGAATAATAATCTGTGACTATTAAATAATCCTCTGCCAAGTAAATCAGTCATAGAATCATAGGGTTAGAAGGGACCACTAGGGTCATCTAGTCAAACCCCCTGCAAGATGTAGGATTTGACTACCTTCTCCTAAAGCCTTGGTGGAATTGGGAGAGGTCTCAGCAGCTCTGCCTGTTGGCATGGCTTGTATTTGAAGCATGAAAAGTAGTCTCCTATCGCATTAGTAACATCGTGATTGATCCATGGCCAATACTGCACCTCTCGTCCTCATTGTTTGCACATCTCAATTCCTAAATGACTCTCCTGGATCTTCTGTAACATTTATTTCCAGAGGCTCATTGGTATTACAGCCTTACTACCCTTGAAAATCACCCCATCTATCACAGTAAATTCATCTTTGCAGTCCCAGTAGTCTCTTATACTTGGACAGCAACTGCTTATTTCTCCAGGCCACACTTTAAATATTTCTTTAAGGATCCCCAGTGATTCATCTTTCTCCATTTCCCCTCTTATCTGCTGCAATTTCTTGTTAGCTACAGGAATTGACTTCACCATCAGATTTACTTGTGGTCCATTTCAGCATCCACTGTCCAGCCATAAATACATTGACTGAATCTTTCACAGACAAACAATATTCCTAAAAGTTCCTTCTCAATCTGTGCATATCTGGTTTCTGCATCAATCAGTGATTTGGATGCGTATGCCACTGACTGCCAGCAATCACTGTGTTTCTGTAAAATCACTGCACCTAACCCACACTGTAAAGCATCTGCTGAAATTTTAATAAGCCTTTTTATTCTCTTGGCGATTCCTCAAAGCTGCTGTTTTTGTAGACAGAGTAGGTATGAATTTTCCAAGACACTTAGCCATTCCCAGGAACCGCTGAACATCTTTCTTTGTCTGGGGATACAGCATCATTTTAATGCCTGAACTTTTTCTTTTATGAGGTTTTACACCTCCCTTGGAAATAATATCTCCAGCAAAAATCAGCTAGGTAACCCCTAAAACACATTTCTTCCTGTTTTGTTTCAAGTTTGCAGCTCTGCTCCTACGGCTGCTAAATACAATTCAAATCTCTGTGGGAATTTTTTTCAGTTCTCTGCAAAATTGCCTGACAATTGCAGACTGGATACAGGTTGTGACACGTCCATTTTTGGCTTTCTTCCCTTGTTAAATTAGTCAGGCTACTACTGGTCTCATAAAATACCCACAAAAGCTTTTGTTTCTTCTCTTTGCTGCTCCACCTTGTTCTCCTTACCTCTGCTTTCAGTTTCAAACAGAGGAGTTAACCTCAAGGTGACTCCACTCTCCTTCTCATTTGGCACTTCTGACACCATGTACTGATTTTAGGGTTCTTTAAACAACAAATCAGTGAATGGGAAATGAATAAAAACTATTATTAAAACAAACTAGAGAGCATCTGTGTTGAACTGCTGTGCACAGCTGCAATTCTATTCTGCACCCCTACTTAGCATCATAGAAGATGAGGGTTGGAAGGGACTGCAGGAGGTCATCTAATCCAACCCCCTGCTCAAAGCATGGCTCCAGGGCACGGCTCGAAATTCCTATATTCATAAAACTGCTCTTTATATAAGGAGGCTCTCTAAATTATAATCTTGCACAAATGTATCCCTACACATGGTACAGGGATGAGGACATAGAGATGAAGCCACCAAACCCCCACCCCTAGTGTCATGGTTGGCATATGATCCTAGATTGCCATATTCCAGACCAATATACATCCAAACAGAACAACACACACAGGGCAGCTCTTGCATCTCCAGAAGGTCCCGTTTTCTATCCAGCTGTCCCCTTCAGGACAGCAGCTCAGCTGTCAGCTCACAGAGGCCTCCCCCAGCTGGGACTCTGGAACTCTTGATAGCTTCCACCCCCCAACCTTCAAAGCAGCATCTGGCTGAGTGGCATTTCCTAATGGCTTTGTGGTGTCCTGAGGACAATGTTGGAATTGCAAACTATCACTCAGAGTGGTGGGATTTCCTTGTCCTGCTTGCAGGCTAGAGAGCTTTGTAGGGAAACATGCAAGCAGCATCAGTCTCGAAAAACCCAGCCAAGAGAAAAATGACATGAGATGTCTCTCTCTGACAGGGGGAACAGCCTGATTTGCCACCCTCTGTTTTTGTTTACTGGGCGTTATTGTCCTGGAGTCTCAGAATAAGCAGTGTTACTGCAACCTTCCAGCAAGAGTATTTATGTTTTTAATCTAATATCTCTCTGTGTAGGTGCCATGAACATAACAAGCATCAGTGAGGCAGGGCTGTGATTCTTTCCTCGAAATCACATGACAAGTCTACACCCCTCTATGAATAGGTCTTGAGTTCTACTCACAAACACCACATGACAACATGATACAACAAGGAAATTAAGGACAGAGCAAGGAACCACACACATCATTAGGGTTTGTCCCTCACTGATGATAGGAGATGGAAATGGGCTGTCACACTGGTGAAAATGTTCCCAGGGACAGTTACAGGCTGGTTGGAAATGTGTGCAGGTCCAGAGAATAATGGAGGGGGTGACAATGGAGAGGAACCTACCTTAATGCTTCAAAGTGTCCCTTGATCTGGAAAAGTCTCAGTTCAGCCATCCATGAGGCTAGCTCCTAAAAGCCCAAGAAACTAAAATGGGAACTGTTTGAGAGACAACGATGAAGAGCAAACATATCTTCCACCTCTTCAACAAAGGAATTATATTTGAACTGTGATGAGAGAAAGTGAAAGCAAGAGAGAGCTGATTACATATTAACTTTTGATACTAGTAACTACTCGGATAATGGATTTTTCAGTTTGAGGCGGAAGCAAAAATTCTGGAGAAAAATCTGTTCATTTAAAACTGAAACTGATTTGGATTTGTTGGTTGTTTTTTTCTTTGCAAGATCTAAAACATCCTCCCCACATCCCACTCCACTTTTTTTGAATGAAAAATACCAGACATAAAAAGAAAACAAAATGAAAAACCAAATCAAAACAAAGGGTTTTTTGTTTGTTTGTTTGTTTAAAAAACAAATACAACTAATTTTCTTAACAAAATGTTGTTTCAAAATCAAAAGTCAAAAATGGTGTTTGAAATTATGTAAACAAACCATTTTGTCTTTTAAAAAATAAACATTTTTTTCCAGACAAAATTACTTGCCTATTTGTGAATAATTTCAGTGTCCCCTAAAATACATTTTTTCCAGCTAACTTACTTTTTGCCAAAAAAAAAAAAAAAATGTCCTCAGCTCCACCAGTAACATGCCACATGTGGAGCGATATCCTTTTTGTTTCCTTTGGCAAAGTCTAGCATGGATAAGTAAAGACTTCATGGTGCAGATTTTTAATAATGAGGGTAATTAACCTTTGGAACAACTTCCCTAGGGATGAGGTAGATTCTCCATTCCTTGGAGTCCTTAAATCAAGACTGGATAGTTTTCTAAAAATCTGCTATTACTGAGCCACAAGTATGCAGGCTGGGATTCTCTGGCTTGTGTTATGCTGGAGGTCAGATCAGATGATCATACCAGATCATACCGGATCTTTCTGGTCTTAAAATCAGTGAAAATTGAGATAGGTTCACGTATTTGGCTAAAAATATAATGGTGTCACCGAATAACTAAATAACAGACTATAGCTTATGTTGTACTAACCCCAACCTTTCTGCAGTGCTAAATCGGGACTGAGACATGGGGAATGGTCACTAATTTGTGGTGGATGAAGCATCTTCACAAAGAACTCTCTGCGGACACTTGGGTATATAAAGCTGTCACCTCAACTTGTGGTTGCTTCTAAACCAGACCTCTCTGCAGCTGAGATGTGCAATCCGGCTGCGTCTGAAGACAAACAGGTACTGAGCAGGAAACCACTGCTCACAGGTTATTTATTATCTCCCCTTTCACTGCCCTTTTTCGAGTGCAGCCTTTCATTGCCTTGTCTCACAGAGTCTGCCTTCAGGAACTTCTTCACAGGTTTTAGCAATAGCAGACCCAGTTCTGCCCTGATTTCGGTGAAGTCTAAAAGAGGACTGCATTTGGCATAATGAGCCATTAGGGACAGCACATAGGATTCTCTGCTACACAAATGAAATCATCTGTGATGTAATTTCCTGATCGGACCAGCTTGTCTCTAACACTGAACATCCTTCTGAGTCTTCTCATTTTCACACAAGAGTAAAGGTCAGGCTGACTGAAGTTTGGATTCACCATTAAGAATAAGCACAATAGATCTGTTCTAGAGTGACACAAAAAATGCTGTTCTGGTGGGAGTCACCAGATGGCTATTTTTAATTCATAGTCTTACAAGTCCCATTTCTTGGCATGTTAGCAGTGAACAGTTTATAAAGAAATATCATTTTATTGTTAGCTTTGAAATGCGGTTTCTTTGGAGGAGCTCTTGGTAACACCAAGAGTTTGTTCTCTGCTTTCATCTCTCTAACTAGTGTCAAATCCTGATGCAGAACTCTGAACTGGTATTTTGGCTAAGGTTTCTGGGGAAAAAAATGTTTAACTGCATGCTGTCTATGACCACTTCTGATCCAGGACTGACGTATATGGTGTAAATAAACAAATTACACTAATAAAATACTCAGTCTCTCTTTCACTGATTTCTCTTTCAGCAGGCAATTGACCTGCAAGAACCTGAAATCTCCTTTTACTCAGCAGATGGGTTACATTAAAATCACAACAGGCACCAATTGGCCCCTCTTACGGGCCATTTAGCAGAGAGTCCCAGAACTGAATGGGCCAAGGAGACAGAATTTCCCTTCTCATTCCTAGAGTTGGTCTCTCAGGGGCAGGAAGGAGTTGAACTGTCAATCAGCAGTCTGTGGGGAATGTTTGCATGTCCTTGCTTTATGGGTACATGGATACATTAACTTTCCAAGGTTGTCAATCTCTCCCATCCCCTGGAATGACATTTATTTACCATGTTTTAACAAGAGCAAAATGAAAGTGGCTTCTTTAACAGTGAAAAATTCTCACACAGGCCCAGAGTTTTCAGAAATCAGGGAACACTTTTATGTGTGCAAAATACATATGACACTGCATAGGCATTTTGTGCAGGCATTATCACAAGTATGCATGCAATGAGGCACCTTCACAAGCAAATGAGCAGTTCTGCTGATTTGTGTGCACACTTCTGCCTGTGGAAACATGGTGATTCAGCACACAAATGAAGTTCACTAATACGTTGCACATACAGTTATGGGCCTAATTTTTCATGAGCGAGACCAACATTTTTTAAAGAATATATAACTCTAAAAGTAGGTTCTCAGTTGATGAAACCTTTCAGAACTTTTTAAAGGGGCTGTGGGAGATATCAACCATAGTCATTTATTTCCTTTATACAAGCCACTGTCTGTTCCTTTTGATGAGGGCGGGGAGATGGGGGGGAACAGCTGTATGGATTGGTGAAGCACAGGGAACTCACTGGAGGGGAGGGGGGAAATAAATGTTCTTACTTGTTGATTTGCATTTGTAGATCTGTTGGTGGCTGAGGCTTCCCCTTCTACAAATGCTGCTACGCACTATACTGCAGGATTCCTAGGTTCCAAAGCTAAAGGGGAGACTATCATGCTCATCTAGTCTGACTTTATGCATAATACAGGACAGAGAATTTCATCTGTGATTTCTTTATCAAGCCCATAGCTTCCAAGTGAGTTCCTGTGTGTCTTTCAGAAAGACATCTAAATTTAACTTGAAGACAGATGTTGGAATATTTGCTGCATCCCTTGGTAACTTGTTCCAATGGTTAAAATTTGCTTCTTACCTCCACTTTAAACTTTGCTGGCTTCATGTTCACCTGACAGCTCATGTTTACCTGCTTCTATACAATAATCCCAAAGGGTAAACTTTTCAAAAGCACCTCAGTGACTTAGGCAAAGTCTAACCTATATTACACTGGACAGGGGATTTCACCTGCTAATTACTGTACCAACCCCAATATCTTCTAGATGAGCAAGAGTGTGTCTTTTAGAAAAACATCTAAACTTGATTTTAAGACCAGAAGTAAATAGTATATTTGCTAAAAAATGCACTTTTCAGGGCACCAAAATTATTAGCAGACTCAGGTAGGATTCAGTGAATAGTTTCAGCCAAAAGAAAAACTGAAAACAAACATTTTAAAAATTTCAAAACCATCCATTTAGAAAACATTGAAATGACCTGTTCTGACATTCATTTTAAATCAACAGTTTCTAAACAAAATGTCAATTTGAATTGGCATTTTCTTTAAAAAATTCATTTTGAATTGCTTTTTTATTTTGTTTCAAATTGACCCCAATCTGAGGAGGCGAGTTCATTTCAGTGATGAAAAAAAAAATCAATGTAAGTTAGAAACAAAGCATATTTTTGTTTGATTTCTTTGGTTCAGCCACCAAACTGAACAATCAGTTATTCAGGCTGCTTTGCTTAGGACCTGTAAAAGGGTGGCTCGCCTCATTGGCTGGAGAGCCTGGGGATAAGCCAACTCTGAGTCAGTGGATCCAGGCCAGCCATGTCTGTGCAATGGGTCTTTCAATGCACTGTTCTAGGTCTCACAGAGGGAACTTGAGAAGAGAAGTAAGAGGTGGCTCAGGGAAAACCACAGCACAGGTAAAGGAGCAGACCTAGCTGTTCAGTGCAGGGCCCAGGGTCATAACCTAGTGTCAAGAGTGGAATTGGGTTCCTCTCTTGCCCCAAGGAAGGGGGCATAGAAGCCTATAAAAAGGGCTACCGAGCCCAGCAAGGGGCGGCAGGCTGAGCCGAAGACAGACGGAGGAGTCACCCCCAAGAGGGTGGAAGGACTTGTTTCTGTTAAAGACCTTTCTGATTTTTAGTTTGGGCAGTTGTGATCCCGGAAGGGGTGGACTAAACATGGTGACGTGGCCAGAGGTCCAAGTTACCCAGCAGAGGATCGTACCAGTAGTGTTGCGGTTTATCAGTAGGGGGCGCTATCCCAGCGAGAGTGCTGGGAGGCCATGCCCGGCCATGAGGGGGCACATAGAAGTAAGTGGACTCGTTTACAGACCCCTAAATCTCATGTACTAAAGTGACTTAGGCCCAATCCTTTTAACGTGTGGACCCTGGAACTGCGCACCGTGCTCCAGCAGCGGGCTCACCAGGTCTGAGAGGGTGCAGAGAAGAGCCACCAAAAATAAGCTGGTCTGGGAAAACCGGCCTTGCAGTGGAAGATGTAAGAGGCTCAATCTCTTTGACTTCCAATGGGGTCTAGGTTCCTTGGGGCCTGATTTTTAAAGGTATGTAGATGACTATTTACATCTTTAGATGCCTAGATGCCCCCCTCAGTCTTCTCCAGACTAAATATGCAGGTTTTTTAACCTTTCCTTACAGGGCAGGTTTTCTAAACCTTTGATCATTTTTTGTTGCTCTCTCCATTTTCTCCAAATTGTTCCTAACGTGTGTGGCTCCCAGAGCCGGACACAAAACTCCAGCTGAGGCCTCACCACTGCCCAGTCGAGTGCAACAATCACCTCCCGCGCCTTACGTATGACACCTCCTTTAATATGGGCATTGGTTTGCGTTGGTCCTGCCTATTCTCTATCTATGGCACACAGTGGTGTACTCTCCTGAGGCATGGAATACTTGAGTCTAATTCTGGCTGTTGGGTTCGGTGGCTGGGTGGTGTTGGTGGCCTGTAATATTCCGGAGGTCAGATGATCGGGGATCCTTTCTAGCCTTAAACTTAATATCTCTATGGTGGTAGCACCTGTGACTTGAGATGCTCCCTCCATGGACTAAATCCCATCTTGAGGGGAGCAGCATCTTTCTTACCAGTGATAAGACAGCAGGATGGAGGAAAAAGTTTTATGCTTAGGGAGAGTCTCCCAGGCCACCTCTATCACATGGTGACTTTTAATCTGGCCTCATCCCAGCTGTGTGTTCGTTTTTCTGAATCCTCTTTCAGTAAGGAACCAGAGGGGGTGGTTTTTTAGTGACATGATGAGAGCTGAACAAAACCCAACCGCATTCAGTTCTCAAACTTCCAGCCCTAAATAGAGAGACTGTGGCCAGAGGTGAGGCCGGCGGGACAGGAAACACGGAACAGTACAGATCTCAGAGGCCAGATGTGGACAAAGCATCTCAGAGAGACACCAGCTCCCTATACGCTGATGAGCTCAAGGAGGCTCAGATCACTGACACAGTCTGGCTTCAATGTCTCAGCCCTGAGCAGCAGAGGAGATCTGATCAGCATGGGGAGTGACTGTGAGTTGCCTTCTACCTAAATGCTAGGGAGCAGAGTCACCACGATATTTTCAGACTGACCAGCGATTACCAGCTTTCACAATGATCTTATTTCTGTGTCTTTTGCTTTCCCGTGAGTACCTGGGAATCCTGGGCTTCATCACCTATTTTAGGTTGGGAAAAATCAGAATAGAAAATTTAGACTCAGATTTCCAAAGGCATTTAGAGCCCTAAAGATGCAGACAGGCATCTGGATGACATTCAAAAATATACCTACGTAGGGTAGGTGCCAGCTTAGTAAAGCTGGGTGCAGCCAAACAATATATGTTTTAATATGGCTAAATGTATATATCTGGGAACCAAGATCACTGTCCATGCTTACAGGGTGGGGGACTGCGAAGCAGTGACTCTGAAAAAGATCTGGGGGTTTGGTGGATAATTAGCTGAATATGAGCTCCCAGTGTGACACTGTGAGCAAAAGGGCTAATGTGATTCTTGGGTGCATAAAGAGGGGAATCTTGAGTAAGAGTAGAGAGGTTATTTGGCACTGGTGCGACTGCTGCTGGAATATTCTGGCATGGTCTGGTGTCCACATTTCAAGAAGAAAGTTGTTAAATTGGTGAGGGTTCAGAGAAGAGCCATGGGAATAATTAAAGGATTAGAAAATATACCTCAAAAGCAATAGACTCAAGGAGCTCAATCTATTTAGTTTAACAAAGAAAAGGTTAAGGGGTAATTACAGCCTATAACTACCTGCAGAGTCAACAAATATTTGAAAATGGGCTCTTCAGTCCAGCAGAGAAAGGTATAACGTGCAAATTTTTAAGTCAGGGTATTTAACCATTGGAACAATTTCACTGATCATTTTAAAATCACAATTGTATTGTTTTTTTTAATCTGCTTTAGTTCAAACAGGTGTTATTTTAGGGGAGTTCTCTGGCCTATCTTATACCTGGGTTTAGACTAGATGATCACAATGGCTCATTCTGGTCTGGGAATCTACACATCTCTGAACTTCTATTGAAAGTCAATGACCCCAGGCCTTTCCCTTGGGTATGGTTCCCTTTGGATCCACCCCCTGTCAGGGAGCGACAGGTTCTTGAGCCTTCACTTGAGAACAGTTCCCAGCTAGATCCATCCCCTGGCATGGAGCGACAGGGCACCCAGCCCTTTCCCCAGGCCTGATTTCTGGCTGGATCCATCCCCGTGTCAGGGAGCGATGGAGCCCCCAGCTTTTCTCCTGAGGGTGATTCCCAGGCAGAGTGACACCCTGTCAGGGAGCCCCAGTCGTTTCACTGCGGTGGGAGGATGCAATATCCAGCCCTTCTCTCAAGGGGCCAACTCCAACTCTGCAGGGTTTGCCATCAGCTCTAGAGCAGGTACCAGCGATGAGAAAGAATAATTCCACCTGCATATGAGATTTCAGCTCCTGCAATAAAATATTCTTCACTTTTATTTTCAAAGATCTGAAACTAACCAGCCAGGGAATCTGCTCATCTCCAGGTGAGTTTGGCTGTCTATCTGTTCATCCACCAATCTCTCTTATATTGCAGTTATACACACTCATAGATACCCGTCATTACACTAAGTCCCTGCAGTGTTCAAAGAAGTAAATTTAGCACTAAAGAGAATGTAGCTGAGACCCTGTGTGAGTCACAGAGAGCAGGGCTGGAAAGGTTCATCTGTGTCTCGCATTCTGCCTCTCGTATTTTTCAGGGCTCTGACCTTCCTCAGTCCCTCCAATGGCTTCGCTAACAAATGGGATACTTGAGTAATTAAAATGTCAGTGAGAAAACTGCACTAAAGGGATGCTATCAAAAAGCTTTCTGAGGGGCTGCAAACCTGACTTTAACTGTCCTAACTGTAGCATTCCCTGAGAAGATGAGCATATCCATTTTATGTCTCCAAGGGCTCCATTTTGACACATAACAAACAGTAAGCTGCTCAGCACCCGAATTCTGTTGCCTCCGGAGCTCACACGACAACTTGGCTGCAGCTTCTTTATTTTTAACACTATCGGGGACCAGGGCTTGTTAGTCAACTGCTGCTCCTTTTTCTGGCTGCTTCTGCAGCAGAAGCTGGAAAATCCTGAAATTCAGCTATCACCAAGGTATTACATGGTAGAAAGAAAGAGCATGCCGGTGGGTGGCAACTGGTGGTGCAATGTAAATGGCTGGAGGAGGGGTGTTGGATAATATTGTTGATTGTCACTCATATTTCAACAAAGCTGGGGGAATGGGTAGATGAACTCTCCGCAACCTGGAAGCTTTGTCTATTCATTAAAACCCTTCTCTTATAAACTTAAAAATTCTGAAATTTCTGCCTCACAGACCTAGCTCCACTGCATTAATTGCTCACAAAGTTTGCACAGTCTGTGCATGCCCTAAACTTGGTACATATCCCACCGTGTACAGGTGTGTATGAGTCTCTTCACCTTCACGGGAGTTATACATATAATTCCCAGCGATGGATGCTGTTAATGAGCACTCCCAGCAAGTTTTAACAATGTCAGTTCAATGTAAACATTGAGCCAAACTCTTTAAAAGTTTAAACTCTTTAAAAGAAACTTTAAAAGTTTCCCTGTCTGATTCTGCCCTCATACCACTTTTACCTGGTGTAAATCCATTTAATTCAGTGGAGTTACTCTGATTTACCCTTTCCCATGCCTCTTCTCCTGGAGCTCTGCAGAATTGGCATCTTTCGTTACACTGAAATCGTACAGCCCATAAACTTGCAGAGATGCATACACAGCTGTACACCAGGGTAGGCCAGGGGTAGGCCATGCACACACCAACCCCTGTACAGAGCTGGACAGGCAGCCAATGCAATGGAGTTGAGGTAGGTTGGCAACAGAAGATCAAGAATTTGTAGGGCCTTTAATAGCCAGTACTCCCATATAGAGGAGCTAGTTTATCCCTCTGCTGCCCCAGCTTTGCTGGAAC
>NW_027130216.1:0-1347 GCF_026122565.2 Emydura macquarii macquarii
GCCCAGCTCAGCAACGCTGGCTAAAGCCCGGAAGAGCAGCAGGGAGAACGCGCTGCATTGGACGAGCCTGTCACCCTGCTGTGTCGTTGTGTGTTTCTTCCACATCCATCCCCATGGCGATCACACTCAGACTGGGGATTGCCCAGCCCAGGACTCGCCTGCCCCTAAATAGTGGCCCCGGAATAAAGAAACGCTTCAGAATCATTTACCTTGGGAGGAGGAACCCCCGTCACCGCCGCTGCTGGAGTCCCCACCTAGGCAATAAATACATGAGATCAGAGCCGACCGTGGCCCTTCTCCAGGCCCATCCGCTGCCCTAGCACAACTGCACAAAGGGCAATAACTGGCCGGTGGCAGTACTGCTGAAAGGGACCTGGGGTGGGAGTGGATCACAAAGGGACTATCAGTCAGCAATCTGGTGTAGTTGCAAAAAGGGCTGATATGGGAGGTAAGACACGGGAGGTCATTGTCTCGCTCTGCTCAGCACTGGTGAGGCTGCAGCTGGAGTAGAGGGTCCGGTCCAGGGCGTCACACGTTAGGAAAGATGTGGACAAAGTGGAGAGAGTCCAGAGGAGAGCGACAAAAATGATCAAGGTTTAGAAAAGCTGCCCTAAGGAAACGTTAAATAAACGGGGCATGTTTAGCCTTGAGAAAACAGGTTGTCGAATCCCCGCACCAGAGGTTATGAAGAACAGGTTGGACCAACCCCCTGTCACGGACGGTCCAGATTTACTCTGTCCTGCCTCAGCGCAGATGGCTGGACTTGATGGCATCTAACAGCCCAACATTTCTAGGATGTCCTGGGCCATCTGAGCTGAGATGGGTGAAATACGGGAAACGGGGGGGAGGTGGCGGGGGGCGGTTCCCTGTGACAAATTTTGAGCAAAGATGCTCTGTTAGAAATTTTTTGTTTCAGATTTTGAAAATCGACGAATTTCAGCGTTTGGATTGTCAGGGGTTGTTATTTAATTGTTGTTCTCCCTCTGCCATTCACCTGCCTTTCCTGTGACGCTGAGATGCCGGGCAGGGGTGAGCTAGGGTACAGCCTCACACTCAGACACACACACACTGGCCTTCCTGGGGATGCTGATGTTCTGGCCAGGGCTGAGCTGGGATTTGGTCACCTGGTTGTCGCTGTCCTTGATCTCATACCCCCAGGAGTAATTCCTGGAGCTGCCCCTGGACACCACATGGTCATAGCTGTGGGTGACTTTCTGCAATAAACCCCTCTGGGAAGAAACCTCCTCCCCATCTTTACAGAAGATGATGCAGGTGGCTGGGGCCCTGGAGAACATAGCGCACTGGAGCCGCATGGAGACCCCCCAGCCGAGTGGACATTTGTCTCAG
>NW_027130217.1:0-1379 GCF_026122565.2 Emydura macquarii macquarii
TGGGTGTGCAGGGTTAGGGTTGGGCTTCAGTCCCGCGGGTTTGGGTTTGCAGGGTGAGGGTTTGGGCTTCGGTCCCCCGGGTTTGGGTTTGCAGGGTTAGCGTTTTTTCCTCGGTCCTCCGGGTTTGGGTTTGCAGGGTTATTGTTTGGGTCTCCGCCCCCAGGGTTTGGAGGGTTAGGGTTTGGGCCTTGGTCCCCCAGGTTTGGGTTTGCAGGTTAGGTATTTGGGCCACGGTTCCCAGGTCTTGGTTTTGCACGGTTAGGGTTTAGGCCTCAGTCCCCCGGGTTTTGGTTTTCAGGTTTAGGATTTGGGTCTCGGTCCCCAGGGTTTGGGTTTGCTGGGTTAGGGTTTTGGCCTCGGTCCCCCGGGTTTGCAGATTTAGGGTTTGGGCCTCGTTCCCCAGGGTTTGCATTTGCATACTTAGGGTTTGAGCCTCTGTCCCCCGGTTTTGGGTTTGCTTGGTTAAGATTTGGGCCTCGGTCCCCCGGGTTTCGGGTTGCAGGGTTAGGGTTTGGGCCTCAGTCTCCAGGGTTTGGGTTTGCAGGTTTAGGGTTTGGGTCTTGGTCCCCAGGGTTTGCAGGGTTAGGGTTTCAGCCTCGGTCCCCCGGGTTTGGGTTTGCAGGGTTAGGGCTTCGGCCTCAGTCTCCAGGGTTTGGGTTTGCAGGTTTAGGGTTTGGGTCTTGGTCCCCAGGGTTTGCAGGGTTACGGTTTGGGTCTCGGTCTCCAGGGTTTGGGTTTGTAGGGTTAGGGTTTGAGCCTCGGTCCCCCGGGTTTGGGTTTGCAGGGTTAGGGTTTGGGCCTCGGTCCCCCGGGTTTGCGTTTGCATGGTTAGGGTTTCTTCCTCGGTCCCCCGGGTTTGGGTTTACCGGTTTAGAGTTTGTGTCTCCGTTCCCAGGGTTTGCAGGGTTTGGGTCTCGGTTCCCAGGTTTTGGGTTTGCAGGGTTAAGATTTGGGCCTCGGTCTCCAGGGTTTGGGTTTGCAGTTTTAGGGTTTGGGCCTCGGTCCCCAGGGTTTGCGTTTGCATAGTTAGGGTTTGAGCCTTGGTCCCCCGAGTTTCGCAGGGTTATGGGTTTGGGCTTCGGTCCCCCGGGTTTGGGTTTGCAATGTTAGGGTTTCGGCCTCGGTCCCCAGGGTTTGGGTTTGCTTGGTTAGGGTTTGGGCCTTGGTCCCCGGGTTTCGGTTTGCTTGGTTAGGATTTGGCTTTGGTCCCCCGGTTTTGGGTTTGCAAGGTTAGGGTTTCGGCCTCGGTCCCCCGGTTTTGGGTTTGCAGGGCGAGGGTTTCGGCCTCAGTCCCCCGGGTTTGGGATTGCAGGGTAGGGTTTGGGCTTCGGTCTCCCGGCTTTGGGTATGCAGGGTTAGGATTTGGTCTTCAGTCTCCT
>NW_027130218.1:0-1347 GCF_026122565.2 Emydura macquarii macquarii
AGTCTTTAAAGGCCACAGAACTCTCGTTGCCAGAACAACGTAGATGTTTCTATCCTTTGAGCTTTTCTTATCAAAGCCAATATGGCAAAAACAACGAGAGTTCTGTGGCCAAAAACAACGTAGATGCATCTATCCTTTGAGCTTTTCTTATCAAAGCCAATATGGCAAAAACAACCAGAGTTCTGTGGCCCTTTAAAGACTTTAGTCTTTAAAGGGCCACAGAACTCTCGTTGCCAAAAACAACGTAGATGCTTCTATCCTTTGAGCTTTTCTTATCAAAGCCAATATGGCAAAAACAATGAGAGTTCTGTGGCCCTTTAAAGACTAAAATCTTTAAAGAGCCACAGAGCTCTCGTTGCCAAAAACAACGTAGATGCTTCTATCCTTTCAGCTTTTCTTATCAAAGCCAATATGGCAAAAACAACGAGAGTTCTGAAGCCCAAAGTCTTTAAAGGGCCACAGAACTCTCGTTGCCAAAAACAACGTAGATGCTTCTATCCTTTGAGCTTTTCTTATCAAAGCCAATATGGCAAAAACAACGAGAGTTCTGTGGCCCTTTAAAGACTAAAGTCTTTAAAGGCCACAGAACTCTCGTTGCCAGAACAACGTAGATGCTTCTATCCTTTGAGCTTTTCTTATCAAAGCCAATATGGCAAAAACAACGAGAGTTCTGTGGCCAAAAACAGCGTAGATGCTTCTATCCTTTGAGCTTTTCTTATCAAAGCCAATATGGCAAAAAAAACGGGAGTTCTGTGGCACTTTAAAGTCTTTAGTCTTTAAAGGGCCACAGAACTCTCATTGCCAAAAACAACGTAGATGCTTCTATCCTTTGAGCTTTTCTTATCAAAGCCAATATGGCAAAAACAACGAGAGTTCTGTGGCCAAAAACAACGTAGATGCTTCTATCCTTTGAGCTTTTCTTATCATAGCCATTATGGCAAAAACAAAGAGTTCTGTGGCCCTTTAAAGTCTTTAAAGGGCCACAGAACTCTCGTTGCCAAAAACAACGTAGATGCTTCTATCCTTTGAGCTTTTCTTATCAAAGCCAATATGGCAAAAACAACGAGAGTTCTGTGGCACTTTAACGATTTAGTCTTTAAAGGGCCACAGAACTCTCGTTGCCAAAATAAGGTAGATGCTTCTATCCTTTGAGCTTTTCTTATCAAAGCCAATATGGCAAAAACAACGAGAGTTCTGTGGCCCTTTAAAGTCTTTAGTCTTTAAAGGGCCACAGAAATCTCATTGCCAAAAACAACGTAGATGCTTCTATCCTTTGAGTTTTTCTTATCATTGCCAATATGGCAAAAACAACAGCGTTCTGGGACCCTTTAAAGACTGTAGTCTTTA
>NW_027130219.1:0-1354 GCF_026122565.2 Emydura macquarii macquarii
GCCGATAATCACATTAGTTTAAAAAGACACCTGTCGCTAAGCAGGAGGAAGTGCGCATGTGGCCAAGCCCCAACATTTACAGCTGTGGTCATTAACGTGTGAATTCACAGTGAATGAAGTTGAGTTAAAACAGGCTCCAAAACACTTCTGGACAAACCAAATGGCGAGTCCCTTTCTGTCCCCCCAGCCAGAGGACTCCAGGTGCAGACTCTGTCCCACAGAGGAAAGTGCTACTGTGTTTCTGGGGACAATATGACTTGGCAGAGAGGGCTCAAGCCCTAGGGATCCAGGCCTTGGATGAAACAGTGATGTGAAGTGTGGGCTGTGGGAGCTGCAGCTGCAGAGAGACAGGAGCTTTCCTGGAAGGCAGAGGCTGGGAACCCAAATATCTTCCCTGACTGAAGGATGGAAGCCCCCATGCCTGCTGGGGAGTGGGGAGACAGCCATCAGGCAGCTACAGAGGAGTTATTTGTCTGCCCATCTCCTCTCCACTCCCCACACGGTGATCCTCAGCCTTCAGCTATGAATACAGTGCAGGAGGGAGTCAGCCACCTGCATGCCTAGGGGTGTAGCAATGGCAGTGATGGCCTCTTTGGCCAAGAACACTAGCAGATACGGTAAGTATGCAAAGACAGGCAGACAGGAGAAAGTGGTGTGGAAAGGGTGGTGGCACCAGGGGCATGGAGGGATAGCGTGAGAGAAGAAGAGACATCAAAGACTTGGGGTGGTGGGTAAAGAGAAGCTGCTCCTCTGACATCAGCATGGTTTAGTGGTTACAAGCTAGGATTAAGACGGAGGTAACCTAGGTTCTAATCCTGGTTCTTCCACTGCCCTGCTTGGTAAATCAGAAATTCTCAGTGCAAAGACTGTGGAGTAAAATAGGTTTGGCTTCTTCTTGGGGGACAGAAAACTCTCCTGAGCTGCAGCATTTGAGGCCCTGTTAATTATTATGTGCTGATTTCATCAGGCAGCTTGTGTTTCCCCTACTTGGTTTGGGTCCCTCTTAAATCTCCAAGGAGACATTTGAGTGCTCTGGGTCACATTCTCTGGTTTCATTGGAAAGACAGCAGGGAACCCATGGAACTACAGACGTTTCTGGTCACCCTGATGCCTCTGTCTTATGCTTTGTAGGAGTTCATACAGGACATCACGTGAGGCAAATGTCTCGCTTGGATTGGACTTAACTTTACACCCCGAAAGGAAGTGGACCTGGGTGGATGACTTGCAAATCAATCAAACACTTTGTATCTTTCCCCATGTTAAATATGTCTGAGGTGTTTTTAAAGATTAGCCGAGCTAATTGTTTATCACTGTCTGTATTTATTGCTATGCACTAAGGCCTATAATTAGCTAT
>NW_027130220.1:0-1353 GCF_026122565.2 Emydura macquarii macquarii
CTAGACTCAGAACAGACTACTAAAGAAACTTATAGACATGCCTAAAGAGACGGAATGTGATTTTCCTGCAAAGAAAAGAATACGCATCAGTGGGAGAGTTGGAGCGCCGTAGGAAAATATTACTTGAAATATGGGGCCAAATAATCAGCAGGTGTAAACTGGAATAATATCATTGGTGTTGACTCAAGACTCACATGAGTGGAAGACCCTTCACAGGTGAATTTATAATAATAGAATAATAAAAATATAAGGCTGGAAGGGACCTTGAGAGGTCATCATGTCCAGCCCCTGTCACTGGAAGATAACACAACGCTCTTAGAAGTCTACTACAGAGCTAAACTACCTGTTAGGGCGCGCAAGACTTTGTGACGTGAAATCAGTATAGTTTGACAAGAGCAAGGCCCTAAAAGCAATGCTAAGCTTCTGCAGCCAGAAAGGCAAGAGTTAAGACCTCTCAGGAGCAGAACCCAGACGCTGCCCTCTGCCCGACCTTAGGCCGGAGGAGGAAGTGCCTTAGGGTCTGGAGCATCCTGAGACGACCACAGACATCTGTTAATGCTTGATAAGCTAAAAGGTTCCTATTTTGGTAATAATAAAGGAGAAGTAAGGGCTACGGCTAGGTTCTTTTTGTAGTAAACAACTAACGTCACTTTATTCCAGGAAGTCCCTAGCTAACTACCAATAGACTAATAGCAACTAAGTGTTAAGGCCCAATCCCTACTGGGATTGAGATATACGTCATGTATTACTGGGTAAGGCTTGCTGCAAGGTGAGGGGGGAAAAGGGTATATCAGTCCCCCGAGAGCCTCCCCAAGCTGAGACTCTCCGTGAATCCGTGGAAGCGCTAGCGGATGCCTCGGTCAGGACGGCTCCCGAACGCCACCCGCTTATCAGAACGAAGTATGGGTCTCCTCGTTCTTGCAGTGGTAAGCGTCCCTGTACACGTTTAGATAAGGCTAGCTCTCTTAGATCAATGGGCCCCCAGGAGTATATTGCTGTAGGTATCCTCTTGGCAGGTCCCTTCCTTGCTTTATGGTTCACTTCTCTGTTCACTAATTGCAGCTGCTGCTGCTGTTGCTCAGCTCATGATAATAATAACAATGCATAATCATGGGCACTTCCCTTTAGTGTAATAAGTCCTGTACCCGCAAGTTGCTACTTTACATTCTTGTGGTTAATTGTATCTTCATTGTACTTTTCACCTTAAGACTTGTGCCGGAGCTTCTGTTCCTGTATGGTAAAGGACTCCTGCTCCTGTCTTTCTTATGCTATCTCATGTAATAAATAAGCACTTTTGACATCACTTTGTCAGTGTGCTCCATCCCGCCACCGAGATAAAAATACTGAACACTA
>NW_027130221.1:0-1352 GCF_026122565.2 Emydura macquarii macquarii
GTGTTATGTGGATAAAACACTTCCTTATTTACTTTCTCCACACCAGTCATGATTTTATAGACCTCTATCATATCCCCCTTAGTCGTCTCTTTTCCAAATTGAAAAGTCCCAGTTTTATTAATCTCTCCTCATTTGGAAGCTGTTTCATACCCCTCATCATTTTAGTTCTCCTTTTCTGTACCTTTTCCAATTTGAACATATATTTTTTGATATAGGGTGACCAGATCTGCATGCAGTATTCAAGATGTGGGTATACCATGGATTTATATAGAGGGAATATGATATTTTCTGTCTTATTAACTACCCCGTGCCTAGTGATTGCCAACATTCTGTTAGTTTTTTTGACTGCTGCTGCACATTGAGTGGATATTTTCAGAGAACTATCCATAATGAATCCAAGATCTCTTTCTTGAGTGGTAACAGCTAGTCATACAGTTTTGTGACATACTTCTGTAACTCCTTGCAGTCTGTTTTGGACTTAACTATCTTCAATAATTTTGTATAATCTGCAGAGTTTGTCACTTCATAGTTAACCCCCTCTTTCCAGATCATTAATTAATATTTTGAACAGCACAGGTCCCAGTACAGACCTGCTGTTCACCTCTCTCTATTGTAAAACTGAACATTTATTCCTGCTTTTTGTTTCCTTTCTTAATCAGTTACTGATCGATGAGAGGACTTTCCCTATTATCCTGTGGCTACTTAGTTTCCTTAAGAGCCTTTGTTGAGGGACCTGTCAAAGGCTTTCTGAAAATTCAAGTACACTATATCAACTGCATCATCTTTGTCTACATGCATGTTGATTTCCTCAAAGAATTCTAGTAGATTGGTGAACCATGATTTCCGTTTACAAAAGCCATGTTGACTCTTCCCCAACAAATTATGTTTATTTATGTGTCTGATAATTCTGTTATTTACTATAGTTTCTACAAATTTGCCCAATACTGAAGTTAGGCTCACGGACCCACAATTGTCAGGACCTCCTTTGAAGTGCTTTTTAAACATCAGCATTACATTAGCTATCTTTCAGTTAACTGGTACAGAAGCTAATTTCAGGGACAGGTTACATACTACCATTAGTAGTTCTGCAATTTCATATTTGAATTCCTTCAGAATTCTTGGGTGAATACCATCTGGTCCTGGTGACTTATTCTTTGTTTAGTTTATCAGCTCGTTTTAAAATCTCTTCTTCATTTTGGGACCGTACTTCAGATTTATTACCCAAAAAGAATAATTCTGATATGGGTAACTCCTCCACACTCTCTGCAGTGAAGACTGATGAAAATAATTCATTTAGCTTCTCTGCAATGGCCTTGTCTTTCCTGAGTGCTCCTTTAACAACTTCGTTGTCT
>NW_027130222.1:0-1379 GCF_026122565.2 Emydura macquarii macquarii
TATGGAGGGATTGGTACGATAGTACAGCCTAGTTTGGCAATTAACTGATTGTTGGCTACTGGTGGTAGATATGCCAATGGCCTGTGGGGGGATGTTTGATGTGGGGGGTTCTGAGTTATTACAGAGAATTCTTTCTTGGGTGTCTGGCTGGTGAGTTTTGCCCACATGCTCAGGGTTGAACTGATCGCCATATTTGGGGTCGGGAAGGAATTTTCCCCCAGGGCAGATTGGCAAAGGCTCTGGGTTTTTTTTGCCTTCCTCTGCAGCATGGGGCACAGCTCACTTGCTGGTGGATTCTCTGTACCATAAAGTCTTTAAACCAGGATTTGAGGACTTTAATAATTCAGCCATAGCTTAGAGGTTTATTACAGGAGTGGGTGGGTGAGGTTCTGCGGCCTGCATTCTGCAAAGAGGTCAGACTAGATCATATTGGTCCTCCAAACCTGCTGCTAACTAGGGCCTGTGTCTGGGGAGTTCCCGTCCCCGATGGCTGCTGGTCTGCACTTCCTGCTCCACTGCCCCCTCCAGCGAGAGTCCACTGGAGCTAGCGTCCCCAGCCTTTTTTCCAACCATTCCCCCCCTGCTAGCAGTGATCTCTGGCAGAGCACGACCGCAGAACCTGGGGCAGGTCCCTTTCCATCACCGGCTGCTCCCTGCTTCCTGCCCAGCTCCAGCCTGTGCTGCCCCTGCCTAGTGATCCGTCCCTATCCTTCAGTCCCAGCAGGTCCCCTTGGGCGACCCCTTCTGCATTAACCCTTTCCTACCCCATCCCAGTCCCCCCATTCCCTCTCACTGACAGAGCTGCCCATAGAAGATCCTCAAGGAGACTGTGATCCCAAGTGGAAGGAAGAAGGCATCTCTCTCTGCCTTTGGGATCCTCCCAGAGGCTGATTTGACTTAAAGCAGTGACTGTGAGGAGCCGCAATGTGCCCAGACGGGAGGGTCCACCAGTGCCATGCATATGGCAATAAATAATTAACACTTGTTTACGTTCATTGAACAAGTTTTATTTAAGCATCAAAATTCTCCTTTGAGATGTAGGGAGAGAACCCAAGAGCCCTGGCTCCCAGACTGCCCACCCCAATCCATTAGACCCTGCTGTCCTCCCAGATCTTGGGATAGCACTCCAGACTCAGTCCTCAACCCCTTGCTCCAGCCCACTTCCCCTTCACAGCCAGGAATACAACTATTGCTCTATTACCGCAGGGTCGAGCAGCCCCATTTGTGCCCAAGATCCCTGGTGCCAGGTGCTGCACAGACGCAGAACAAAAAGACAGAATCTATCTCCGGAGCCCATGGTCCCTCACACCCAGCTCTGCAGATGGGCCCTGCCCCCAAGGCGCTCACAGCCTAGCGCAGTCAGTGAGACAGAGCGGCCT
>NW_027130223.1:0-13597 GCF_026122565.2 Emydura macquarii macquarii
GTAGAACAGGGGCTCTGAAGCCAAAGAATAAGCAATCTTTGTTCTGTTTGTTCTGCTAGTTCTGCACGTAGCACTGTGGGTTCCTGACCATAGGTTTCCCAGGTGCTACCACAATACAACTAAATAAGATTAACAACAACAACAACAATTAATAAGTATCCAAAGCTCACCTACCTGATGGATCCTGGAAAGAAGCTTCCCAATGTTCTCAGAAACCCATCTGTTTTTGCCACTGCTCTTAAATCCCTCAGCTCCTCTCTCATTGCAGGCAAATAGTTCCATTTATGAGACTGCAGAATTCAGTATTTTTCTATCCGCTTCTCCTCATGTATTTCATTTAAAAGTTTAGTTTGATTTACACTGAAGTCTCTCTCTCTCGATGCTTTGACCAACTCAGAAAATACAAGCAGAGGAGTAACAGGAACAGTTCAGTAATTCAGCCCTTAAAGACGCACACACAGTCCTACGGAAATCTGAGTTTCCTTGGCTGCAGCAGGCTATTTTCCAGGGAGCTCACGTTCAGCTGATTATCCACCAGGCTATTTTCCAGGTAACCCTGTTTGGATGACAGTAGCAGGTTTGAGGATCCTCTTTTTCTGTTCTTCAAAAAACTTACTTTTTTGTTTTTAAACTATTTTTTCATCTCACTTCCAGAATGAAACCTCCCTTGTCAAGCTCATAAAAGATAATTGCTCATCTGGTCTTTACTTTTATTACTGCAAGGTCCAAAGATCGAAACCCAGCCTGTATCTGTTCTCAGACAAGAGTTAATCTGTAACTGAAAGGAGAAACTATAAAATAGCATGAGGAATTCTTGAGCTCTGGAGGATAATCATCCTTAGAGTGATCTTGGCAGAACACAACACAGATCTCTAGAAGAGTAGTACACAGAATGATCTGTTACCTTCATCCAAAGAGGGACACCTGGAAAACAGTCTGGGCCCCATGAGGCACATCAGATTTCAAGGCAATCCCAGAACACATGCAGATTTTAGAGCACTTAGAAATGTCATTCTTTAAACAGACAGGGCGTCTCAATTTTAACTAGTGGAGCAGCCGCTGTCCTAGAGTTTGCCAGCTGTCTGGCTGGCCTGAGATTTCGCTATTGGGCAGCTTCCCTGCACTGACTGAGGGTATGATCCCACCCCACACGGGGGGGGGGGGGTGCTAGGTGAGCAGAAATTGCACCCACAATCCAGAGCCACAGGTTCTCTGCAATACTCCAGATGGTGCAAGTAGCTTCCCATGGGATCCCTGCAGCCCCGGCTCCCTCTGGACAGAGTAACTGGGTTAGTTTCACTTTCCTCAGCTCCAGAATAAGCCTTATCTGACCCAGAAGCAGCTGGGCGTTTCTGTCCCTGAAACTGCCAGAGCTACATCGTTTACCGAGCTGTTGGCAACCTCCCAGCTGTGGAGACTTGTATAAAAAGTGCAGCATTGACAACCTCGAATTGGTTCCAAATTAATGTGCTGGCCCTTCCCCCCCACCATGAAATTAATTCTGTGGGGTTTGCGCCTGTCTGGAGCTGAACTCCCCCCGCCGCCCTCCGTGTGTGTGTGACAATTAGCTGCCCCCCCCCGCGCCCATATTTACTGAGCAAAGTGATTTTTGCCCCATTGCACAAGCTCTGCCCCCCTCCTCTGCCCGGCCCCCGCCCAGCAATTAATTTGGCCCCAACCCTCAGATCAACCCTTTCCCCTGCAGCGGTTCTGCCCCAAGACTTCACCGACACCAGCTCTACCCCTCGCCCAGCCCCCACATCAACCCCCCGCCGCATCTGCCCTTCCTCCAGCCCCCACATCAACCTCCCACTATCTGCCCCTACATCCACCCCCCACCCCCAGTTCCACCCCCCACTATCTGCCTCCCAGCCTCACCTCTGCTCCTCCTGCAGCTCCTGGGGCTCTTCACGCCCCGCTCCCAGGCCTGGGGGCTGCAGTGGGTCCCTGATCCCCTCCTCCCGCCCCTGCCCCAGGCCGGACGCTGCAGGGATCGGGCTGGGGGAAGCAGAGCGCGGCGCGGCGCTGGCGCTGATAGCTGCACGGGCAGGATGTGGCTGTCTCGCTCCCTGCGTGTACAGCCGAGCGGAGGCTGAGCCGCGGTCACGTGGGAGCCGAAACTCTCTTCCCGCCAAATTTGCTCTTTAAAATGAAACGCCCTGGGCCCGGCGGCCGCCGGCTGCAGCTGCCCCGGGGGGGCGGGGAGGCTCCTGCCCGGGCGGACGCGCCGCAGCAGGGACCGGAGCGAAGCCCCGCGTCTGGTCGGGCGCTGGGAGAACAGGGCTCGCTCCCACCCCGCTCCTCCTGGGTCCTAGCGCTATCCCTGCCCTGCTCTTTGCCTCCCTGTGCCTGGCTTCTATTAGACTCACAGAGTCCAAGGCCAGAAGGGACCATCAGGATCATCTAGTCTGACCTGCACATCACAGCCACAGACCCTCGCCCACCCACTCATAGAAGATTAGAGTTGGAAGGGACCTCAAGAGGTATTTACTGATAATGTGCAAATGGTGGACAGCTGGGGAACTCTCTGCTGCAGTGTTATAGCTTAGCCCCCCTGCCGGCTTTTCTTGTGAGAAGGGGGTGGGCAGAGGTGAGTCTCTGCACAAACAGCCAGAGGAGAGGCGTGTGGGCTGCTCCTTCCCTTAAGCATTTAACCCAGGGGTTAGCACACTCCAGCTATTGGTAAAATCGCATCCAGGCTTTTTCTAGACTTGTCCAGATCATATGTGGATGGGAAGCTGGTTTCTTTTCTTTGTTTTTTTATGATCATGTTAAAACTTTTTTAGCTCACAACCAAATCATGAGGTGTGAAATAAAGCAGGCATAGCCAGTTCAGAAGAAAATGGGTAAATTTATTTTCCTGATATTGAGTCGTAAGATTCTCTGAGATTTCACTGTATGAATGGGAAAGTGGTTTTGTAGCCCACCCTGTATTGTGGGTTTTTCTCTGTTCCTGAAGGCTGCTTGGTCACATACTTTGATATTAGTTTAGTTTGACAGGATGTAGCTGAAATTTTTTGAGGGCTTCATGAGACAAAGGACCATTTATTGGAATAATCCTTTTTATATTTTGTTTGAACCTTTTCCTACCTTTTGGCATGTGATTTTTGTGTCGTTTGAACAACGAAAATGATCAGTATCTATCAGCACAAACACTGAGGGTGAGTGCTAGATTTAAACTGCAAGAGGCAGAGACTGAAATGGAAAGGAATTTTCTGACTGATCCCTGCAGTGATGTGAGATACAGTCAGGAGGGGAAGAGGATGGCAGATGAGGGGGGAACAGTGCTGGGGAACTGCAGGGTTTGCTCCTGAGAGCCAGCTAGCTGAGGCTGAGAACTGTGAACTCACTACACCAGTGTCAGAGAGAGAGAGAGAGACAGGGAATTATTCCGCGAGCATTGGGTGAAACCTTCCCTGAATTCGAAAGGGCTACAGATGACATCCCAAGATGAGTGATGGGAAAGGGGCAGGGTCTTTTGCTTCCTCAGAGGATGAGGCTAGGCAGAAGAGAGAAGGAAGCCAACAGATCTAGCCAGTCCAAAAGCCAGAACGACCCCTCTCGCCAGGGCCAGAGGGTACTGCTGGCCTCTGGAGCCGGCTGGCCCGGCTGGTCTCCTTCTTACCTACCAGAGTGTCCTGACTGTTGAGACTTCCAGGATCCACTCACCCCCACACTGTATCCCTCAAACCTGGACTCCTGCTCTTGGCACATTTCCTTGTGTGGCTGGGTCCTGGCATCTCTCACGGATTGTCAGCACTTTTCTATCAGCTTTAACTTGTTCCTCTTTCCCCAGTGCTTGCGGGCGTTGGGAGTAGCACTGCACTGGGCAGGGACTGAAATGCACCATGCTGAACTGGTCCTGACTAGCATTCACACACATTGTTTGCTGTTCTTTTAAAGAGAAGGACACAGAGCTCCCCCACCCCCAACCTGTTAGGCTAGCTGAGAACTCACAGTTCACTGTTATGTGCAGCACTGAGATGAATGTAGAACTAAATATAAGTTTCTTCCCACAGAACGTAGGATGAAGTGATGTGTCGTAAGTGTGAAAGAGCTAGGAAAGGTGCCAAACAAAACACGCTTTCTAGGGACAATGTTTATCTTCAGTGAGTCCGAGTCTTGGGCTAAGCAGGTTTCTCAGCTGTATTTAGTTTCTGGGGACTTTCAACCCCCTTGGCTGGAAGGTTCCACTTTTCTCCAACGTGCAAGAGCTCAGCTCTCTTGTATCTGCCGAGTAACAGACGCCAGCCTGGCTTTCTGGCCTCCTTCTGTCTTCCAAAGTTCAGTGACCTCACATCAGGAAGCAGAAGTTCAGTGACCTCACATCAGGAAGTAGGAAGTTTTTCTGCAGCTGCAGCTTCCATCTCGCATGGAGACAGTGGCCATCTTCCACAGTGCTCGGCCTGATGGCTGTGTTTATCCCTCATGTAAATGTGATTTCATTGTCCTCACTTTGTTTACCATCCCAGCAGGTGGAAGAACCACATTCCTTTGTTTAGCCAATGGGGTGAGGGAAGCCTTGCCTGACAACCACATTTTTAAGATCACATTCCAGCACATATTTGTAATTCTTCCTGTATCGTCCGTACCTCCTGCAAGAACATCACTGATCAGTGAGTTATGAACTTTCCAGTGATATGCACCATGACCCCTTTTAACTACAGATTGTGGCACCAGTGTTGGTCCAGCTGAAATCCACTTCCAGATACCAGGGATCCCCTTACTTTCTGGCACTGGGATGCTCTGAGGGTCAGAGAGGCACACTGCTCCTTGGGAAACTGCAGATCCGGGATTTCTGTGGGTATCCAGTGATGGGGGCTGGATGCCACGGGGACAGACTTCGAAGGGCTCGGGGGCTGCAGTGTAACCACTGTTAGCTTGCAGGGCAGAGGCAGGGCTGGTATAGACAAGGGGGGAGTGCGACAGTGGCTGAGAGGCTGGTTGTGGTACGGCGCTAACACCCAGCTGGCACAGGCAAGACTCTTGCACCCGAGGCAAGTGGAAGTAAGTGGGCTCAGGGCCCTGGCTGCACTAAGAAGCATCCCAGCACCCATCTCTGGCTGCGAATGCACAGCTGGGAACCTCCGTGCTGCAGTGTTGTAGCTTAGTCCTGAGGCAGTTTTCAGCTAGGCCAAAACCCACATAAAACAGCCAGAGCCCCAAGGACAATGGCAAATGTAAATAGCTGATAACTTGGAAGGCCAGATGACCCCTCAGTGATTCTGCCTCAGGAGAACAGCACATTCTTTACAAGCCCTCTGGCACGTACCCTCCTATCTGCAAGGATTCTTCTTCTCCACTCCGACCCCCAGCCCAAATGTAGTTACAGATCCTTTGATGTAGTTAGAGTGCCTCTGCAGGTATGTTCTGTAGCTGTCGTTATCACTGCTGTTCTTTCCGGGTGGAACAATGTCGGTATGTTGTAAGTGAATAGACAGAAGAAATTTAAATGGATTGTTTAAGTGATAAAAAACCACACGTAAGTGCCTCTTGTAACACCATGAATTTGAAGCTCTTTACCAGTCTTCCTGGCACCGTGAATAAACCTCTTCAATATTATTGGTGCTGCCTGATTCTTGGGTAAAGAATCCTTTTTGCTTCACAGCCCCCTGCGCGCTTTTCTTGAGAGAAAGGGTTAGGCAGACGTGAGTCTCCGCCCAAAGAGCCAGAGGAGGGGAATGTGGGCTGCTCCTTCCCTTAAGCATTTAGCCCAAGGGTTAGCGCACTCTCCCAGATATTGGCAGCCCAGGTTCAATTCTCCCCTCTGCCTGATGTAGAGAGAGGATATGAACAGGGGCTCCCCAGGACAGCGCTTTAACCACTGAGCAATGGGAGGTTCCAACGGGGGGCTCCCTCACTCTCATCTCTTGAACCTGTTCCACTTTGGATAAGACACTACAGAGTTCTTGAGAAAGGGGACTGGACCGCCCCAGGCAGCTGCCCCAACCCTCAGACTGCAGAGGACTGTCTAATGGGGAAGCAGACCCATCTGCCCCCAAATTGCAGCTGAAATAATCAATAAAATAGAGTGGGAAAGAACAGAAAATGCATCCATTATTTTAACATTTCTTTATTTACAATTTCTTCATTTAGTGTGAGGTTAAGAAAGAGCTAAGACGGATCTTTGTGAACAGAATAAAAATGTCCTAGGTTTGTGAGAACATGTTTGGATGCGTCCAATTGGAATAATATATCCTTTTCTCAGGGATGCAGTCTGAGCTGGGTTCCTGCGCCCCCAACCCGGAAGAAGGGATGAATTTTCTCTCCCATGAAAGAGACCAAGGTGAAAGAGAAGAATGGGTGCTTGTTATCAGCATCAAAAAATTCCACCAGCCCTGCGTCATAGTCCAGAGAAACCCGAATCTTCTCCGGTTTCCTACTTAGAGACAGCTCTCTCATGGGGCTAGTAAGACCCCACAGCTTACCCCACCACTGTCGCTCGATAGCCCAGATTCCCTCCTCAGGCTTAAGGTCCAATACTCCTTCCTTCATCTTCACAGACTCTCTGGCGACTCCCACAGCCCAGCCTCCTTTGCTCCCAACTTCCACCCCCCAGTAATGTCTCCCAGAGGTGAATCCCTCACAGCCCAGCACACAGGGAGAATAACAAAATGCCCCATTTCTGGCAGGCAGCTCCTGGTCTGTCTCTTTCAGTCTTGCACTTTTCCGATCTGCAGAGATGATGAGGTGGGGATTTGCTGCATCTGGATCCAGAGTTACATGGACTAGGAGAGAGAAAGAATCAGAGTGTTAGGGGCAGAGCTCAGCCCTGGGGGAGGGTTTGATCATGTCTGTTTCAGGCTGCACTTGGGGCAGATTCTGTCAATTTACTTCCTTCCTCTTGATTACTATCAGGGGGAGGAAGGACAGCTGGGTGAGGAACACATTGTTAATCAATATTTTAAACTGATCCTCAGATGTTATCAAAATATTTATAAAAACTTTTCAGTCACCAAGAAAGTAGTATCGGTTCAGTCAATTTAAAAAAAAAAAATCCATTTTGACTATTTTTAAATTAAAAACCCATGAAAAAAATTCCTCATAAAAAAGAAAAATGTTAAACACTTGAAAATGAAAGCATTTAAAAGATACATTTTAAAGAATACTCCCTTTCCGGCCCCTCCCCTCCATTTTCCAGTCAGGAGAGATCTGCCAGTGTTCAAGCCTCTGCTTTCTCATCCTAAAGCTGAGATCAGGGATCACTGCAAGATCCCCTCAGGAAGGAACAGAGGAAAGAACAGAGCGGTTATGCGGAGGTGGGGTGTGTGTGCGCGTTCGTGAATTTAAAACAAAAAAAATCAAAGACCTCCTTAAAGCCAATGGGTGCGCTGAGCTCACTCTGTCATCATCAATGGATGGCGCAATCATGCCCCTTTACACAGGAAAAACATCTGGCTACAAATGCAGGACAGAGCTAAGTTGCGTGACCGAAGGGATTCCACTGTTGCAGATATATAGGGGGTGTGTGTGTGTGTGTGTGTCTGTCTGTCTGATTACAGGAAGACAGCCAGAGATATCCGTGAGAGTGACCCTGAGAGGAATCAGAGCCCCCAGTCCACAAAGGGACACTGCATCACACCACCTAACTTTTAGGCACCTACAAAATCACTGTGCAAACAATGGGAACCCCCAATCTTGAATTAGGTGCCGAGGCTTTGTATACGAATGGGGAGAGAGAGGCACCTCATGCTATATCTACACCACACACCACTGGTGGTAGGCTGTAGGGTATGTGTAGCAACAAGCCGCAGTGACAATCCGGCTGTATCATCACTGCGGTGTGCAGCTACACACTTCAGTGAAAGGCTCTGGCAGGGGGGAGGCAACGGGGAAAGACTCTGGCAGTGGAGAGCTCTTGGAGACTTTTCCCACTGCTTCCCCCCACCAGAGCCTTCCCCCATTGCTGGAGTCTTTCCCTGTGGCGGGGAAAGGCTCTGGCAGCTCCCTACAGAGGGGAAAGGCTCTGGCAGGGGAAGGCAGCAGCACACTGTGGGGGAGGCACTGCACGGGCATGTAGACAGCCATAGAGGGCACATACCCACAGGGTTCACAGGTGTTTTTATTCTACTCACATAAGCCGTGTCTCACTGCCTACACTGCTCTTTGCACCCATGCTAGCTGGGGGTGTGGTGTATGGACCCTGTCCACTGCCACAAGGATACTGTGCACAGTAAATGCACCTTAAGAAGGGGATTCACAAAAGCCAGCGTGCCAGACAGGGAGCTGCCTAAACTACGGGGTGGAAGCGATGTGTGCTAAGCCCTTCCCCTTTCATGGAGATAGTGCCTAAGTCTGGACAGCAGGGAGGTGCGCATCTCTGCTTGCGATCCACGAACCTGGGGAATGTAGGCAGCTGGACGCAGGCCCAAGCATAATTTTTCCGGGCCCAGTACAAACTTGTAACACGGGCCCCCTCCCACACACATGCCACAATCCCTCATCCCGTACGTACGATCTCATGAGCCATAAAATTTTTTTTCCTTATGGTAATGGGGGTTGCAGCCTGGGCCGGGCCCCCCAGGGCCTCGGAGCCCCATTAAAGTGTATCCTTCCCCCCCCCCCGCATGTGGGGGCCCTGGCTGAACGACTATCTTGCCTGCAGGGCCTGAGCTGGTAGATGTGCTCAGAGGCTGACTAGCTGTACACAAAACAGTGGAGGAGAGGGTGGGGGGGAAGGTAGGGGAAAGACGTACATTCCCTTCTAACCTTTAATCGAGTGGTTGGGGATCTCACCTGGGCTGTAGGAGACCCCTACTCAAGTCCCCTCTCTGCCTGGTCAAGAGGAGGGATTAAAATAGGAATCACCTATCTCTCAGGTTAAAGCTCTAGCCAACAGTGCCAGAATCTCAAAAGAAGTGGGAAGGCCATGAGGCCACACCCCTCTCTGTGGCCCCACCCCTTCTCCTCCTCTTCTCCATGAGGCCCCTCCCCTCTATGTGGCCACACCCCCTTCTCCTCTTGCCACTGAAGCTTCACCTCTGGCCAGCTAGGCTATAGTAAGAGCTGCACAGGGAGCTCTGGCCGCTGTGGGGTGCCCCAGACCCTCCGTCTGCCCTGGTGGGGGGAGCCAGGAGGGCTGAGAGCAGTGTCTGACTCATGTCTCTGCCTCCCCCTTTTTAAATCCTTTCTTCTCACAGGTGGAGAGGGACTTGGACTGGGGGTCTTCCACATCCTGGGTGAGTGCCCTAAGTACTGGGCTGAAGACTACAAGGGGCCTTTTCCTTCAGCTCTTCTATACAGAGCTAGGTGGCCTGTAAACCCACCTACCAGACTGAGTCCCACAGACAAGATAGGCCATCTTCCCTGGCTTGCACAGGGGCTTAGGTGGGAGATAGGCACCCTGGTGCCTTGGAGGAGGCCACAGTGGTGCCTAAAATCAGAACTTCGGTGCCTTAGTCTGGGTTTGTGGATCTGGGCCAGAACTCCTTGGGCACGCAGCCTGCGTGTGTGGCTCAGGAATTCCATGGCCTGCAAGGAAACCGCCTGCAACCAAAATGGCTGATGAAATTCAATGCTGATAAATGCAAAATGATGGACACTGGAAAACATGACCCCAAGTGTACATACAAAATGATGGGGCTTAAATTAGCTGTTGCCACTCAAGAAAGAGACCTTGGCATCAGCATGGAGAGTTGCCAACTCTCCCAGATTTTCCTGGAGTCTCCAGGAATTAAAGATTAATCTTTTATTAAAGGTTATGTCATGTGATGAAACCTCCAGGAATACGTCCCACCAAAATTGTCAACCCTACCCTGAAAACTTCCACTCAGTGTGCAGCAGCAGTGAAAAAACTGAACAGAATGTTAGGAACCATTAGGGGAGACAGGATTTAGACTTTGATAAAATATGAACATTTATTACCTGCTTTCGTAAGGCACTCTCTCCACCCTGCAACCAAACAAGAAGAAATGAGAACTCACCTGAATTAATGTTGTATTAGGAGGCATCAATATTATACAGAATGAAATGTGGGGAGTTGAAAGGGGCAAACAGTTATAAGTAAATCTGGGCAAAAATTTGTGCAAAAACTTTTCCCACCTAAAAATATTTAACTAAAACAGTAATTTTTGGAGTAAAAATAATTATTCCCATGGGGAAAAAAATCTCTTTTTCTGTGGGGGAAATGTCAAAATAAAATAAAAAATGTAAATTAACATTTAGAAATGAGAATTTGTATCATTTCAATTTAAAATGTCATTTTTCATTTAATTTTTCCATTTAAACAAACAAAACAATATTTTATACAGAAATGTCAATCTGAATGACAATTTTCATTTTGTTTTGAACAAAAATGTTGAATTTTCCCATTTCAACATTTTTTTGTATCAAAACATTTAGAACATTTTGTTCCGTTTTTTATTTTGTTTTGTTTTTGAAATTTTGACTTTTTGTTTGGAAACTAAATTTTCAAAGAGCAAAATGTCCAGCACATCTTCCAAACATCTCTAGTTAGAAGTTCTAGTAAAAACTTACCATGAAATAATGTTAGAAATATACAGTGCATGAGCAGTTTTCTTTCACAGGTGACAATTAATAGCGAGTTTACAGAAATTTCCAATAACTAATATTTACTTCTATATTAACACTTAACTTTAATGTATCGTAACAAACAAACAAAAAAACCCTTTTATTAAAGGTCTAATG
Organism: Emydura macquarii macquarii; assembly: GCF_026122565.2. NCBI lineage: Eukaryota > Metazoa > Chordata > Testudines > Chelidae > Emydura > Emydura macquarii. The sequence goes on from NW_027130223.1 coordinate 10,648, forward strand.
CTTCTTTCACGGATATCCATGGCAAATCCTCATTCTATGGATTCTATGGATCTGATTCCAAATCTCACAAAATAGAAGGGAAAGACCCCACTGAGTTTAATGGGCTCTGTATTGGACCCAGCCGGAGCAGATCTGAACCCATTATCACTATTTTTAAAGATTTGAAATAACAACAGGAAAAAAAGTTACTAATATTAATATTTTGATAACTTGCTTAATGCCTTTATTGTATCTTTGATTCTTAGAAACAGAACTTTCCATCTTCAGCGCCTCATGTCCTTACTAGAAAGCAGAGTTTGAGGCCTATGCAAAATTTTCACATGTGCGTAAGTCCCATTGCCTTCAAGGGGGCAAAAACAGATGCCTAAATTAAGCATGTGCTTAAGTGCTGCCCTAAATAGGGAGAGACTTAAATCCTTGTATAAGTGCTTTCCTGAATCTGGGCCTTTGATTTTCCCTTTATTTTCTATATTAAATCTCATGCCTTTATTATATTAGATTGCCAGTACCAAAACTAGGGCTGAAGTGGCATTTCTATTCAACCTCCCTGGTTTTAGTCATCTGTAACTTTTTCCCCCCCAATTTTCTTTTGATGTTAAATTCCACATATTTAATATGAACCCACCCCACGACAGCTTTTAAAACTTAAAGTAAAAACCATTCTGAGGGTACAGCTGTACGCAAATGATTTTACTTGTGAAAGGAGAGGGAATAACACTTACTGTGTTCTTCACGCATCTTCTCTAAAAAATAAGCAGAAATAAAGACACAGTATTATTATTATTAATATTATTACATTTCTTTTCCCCATGGATCCACAGTGCAAGGACTATGTCCTTTATGGTCAAAATTTACCCATGGCTCTTCAGACGACTTGCACCTCCCACAGGGACTGCACTGGCGTGTCTGTGCATCAACTACGTGGAAGACAAAGTGACTCTGTTCTGAACACAAACAAGCACGTGCAAAAGATGGGGTAGACCCAGGATGGAGGCCCAGATCTCTTGGCTCCAGGAGCCACAAAACCGGTGCCAAGTGAAATTGTTCATTGGTTGGGTGTCTTGTTTGGGTTCCTGAGTTTATAATATGCCCAACATGACACACCCTCTGGCTGATTTTTCAGAAGAGCTCAGCCAATACAGTAACCTTGGACTTCAGCTGGAATTGGGATTCCTCAGATCTTCAAACCAGGCTTCAGGAGTCTCAGAGTGTGTCTTCACTGCAGAGTTAAGCGGCGTGATTGGCACCTAGGTCTGAGCACCAAGGTTAGCCTAGCCCAGGTCTGTGGCCACACTGCAAACACACACTCAGAAAGTTACTGTGTCCTCACTACTGTCACACTCACCTGTGTGCAACACTGGGACTTCTGGGGACATGTCCCATGGTTCCTTGGGCTATTCTAAGCTGAGTCACTCTACAATTATTTGCCAGTGATTTTTGGAGAACCTGTTGGTCCTTCCGGGCCTACAGGGGGAATTATGGGAAGGGATTGGAGGACTGGAGGATTTAGCCAGAGTCCTCAGTGTAATACCAGCCTGAATGAATCCTTTGTTCAAATCACTTCAAATTCTGCAGGGGGAAAAAGATCACCCTCACCTAGACCTCTAATTGTTTTTATGCTGCGATCACTGTTTTGTGATTTTAGAGAGGGGAACAAAATCTGACTAGAAATAATTTGAAAATTAAGCAACAATGTTAACTACAGTCATCACATTCACTAGCTACCATTAGAACAGCGTTCTTTATTAGGAGAAAGTCTCCATATAGTTTATTTCCTTATTCAGTGTATTACCTTTTGTTTTAAAGAAATAAATTATGAGGCCAGCAGAAAGAAACTGAATAACCAGGAGCGTGCACACAACTGCTATCCAAGGAGATGTCTTCGGGAAAATAGGTTCTGGAAAAAAATGGAACTGGCATTACTTTGGGAGCAAGGACAAAAGTCAAATGGTATTTAAGCACAGATATATATATCCTCAGCCGAATTTGAGCGAGACAAGGAATCAGACATGACCCTATCTACACTATAAAAGTGGTCAGAAACGGACTTAAAAACTGGTTCTAACCAAGATCATTTTAACAGTGATGTACTGTATTTGTAAATCAGTGGGCCTGCCTTGAATCACTGCTGTGATATTGTTCAGTGCTGTGATAGCTCGTAGAATTCATTGTAGCTGAAGTGAAGATTTTGACAAACAACCCATAAGATAAAATTACCCACACAGAAAAAACTTTGCTAAAGTGAAGAATCCAGACTCTCATCAATAGTTTGAACAGTGGTGTATAGAGGGTCTCCGGCGCCCAGGGATGAAGCCTACATTTGCACCCTCCTCCCCCACGTCACACCCCCTGATGTAGGGCAGGAGTCCCGGTGCCACCCCATAACTGCCCTGGAAAGGGGGGGGGGTCTGTACCTGTGAGAGGGGGCGCAAATGCAGGCTTAGCTCTGCCACCCCTCATTTCCCCAGCATCCGCGTCTCCCACGATGTGCCGGGGGGGCACTGAAGGGCGCCTCTCAGAGCCTCCTGTGCCCCTTGCCCCCCCACCTGTTGCAAAGGGCCGGCCTGGCATGTCCCCTCCCCATTTATTTGCTGCTCCAGCAGCCCCGCAGCCTGGTGTTGGCTCGGATGGAGGGCGGCCTCACCCTCCAGCGTGGGGATGGGGGCAGGAGCAGAAGCAGGACCAGCCACCCCTCGGCTTCCTGCCCCCCTCTGCCCGTTGCCAAGGTTCATTCGGGGCATCCCTCCCCAGCTGTCCCCATCCCTCCCCAGCACTTACCCACTACTCCAGTCCCGCTGCCCAGCGCCGACTCGGATGGGGTGCAGGGTCAGCTGGGGGTTGAGGCCGCCCCGGCCGCAATTTTATCAGAGCCGGCGCCGGGCCGCAGGGCTGGAGCAAGGGTAAGTGCACTCTGACCCAGCCCTTCACAACAGGCAGAGGGTGCAGGAGG
>NW_027130224.1:0-1380 GCF_026122565.2 Emydura macquarii macquarii
AGACAAACAGGACCACGTTAATTGATATTGCCACAAGACAGAAGCATGAAAAAACTCCTGAGAAGATGGCAAAGTTTGAAGAACTTGCCACAAAGTGCAACAACTATGGGAACCTAGAAAAAGGACAATCCTAGCAATTACTGGAGCCCCAGAGAGACTCCCTGCTGGTAGGAATGAGCTGATCAAGACCACGTTAGGAATGCAAGACATCATGGTCAGTGACCCTCCAGCCAACCGTGTTCTTAGGCACTGTGATCATTTTAAGGGAAGTCAAAGCAGAATGAGGATATTTGAGCAACTAAAATGCGGTGAGTTTAACAAAACTCCTGACAAACCAAAACTTATGGAGACAGTTTGTAGTCAGAATTAATAACTTTTAAACAGTAGCTTTCCCCTTTGTGTGCTTAAACATTCTGTATGCTGTGAAGGCTGTTTAAAAATAAATAAAAACATTAAGGAAAGTTCTCTGTCCTGTTTTCTATAGGAGGTTGGACTAGATGATCCCAGTGGTCCCTTCTGGCCTTGAATCTATTAATCTATTAAACTAAAGATAATAATAATAATAAATAATAATACATATTCCCATGATGCAATATTTAGGGGTAATAATAAAAATGTGTATGATAGTTGCCCCTGAAAGCCGGAACCCATTATATTAGATAAGACACAAAGAGCTCACAGGGTAAATAGACAAGAGAGGCACAGGGTGGGAAGGAAAACAGGGAACATCAGTTGAAGAGACTTGCCTAAATCCAGGCTTTAATCATGGGGTTGATATTTTCTATGTCAGGTGTCTAGCTTCTATCCCATGTCTGGGCTAACACTCAGAACACACACAGCTCTGCTGCTGCACTTCAATCCTGACCCGCAGAAACCTGTTGTCCTGTCCTACTCCCTCCAGCTCTGCCAGTGCCTTCTAATAAATTGTGTAGACAATTGCTTGACCACACTTTGGTTCGGTATGAAATAGAATCAAGAGAGCAACTAAACAACAAGTCAAGTTGAATGCTGTAGATTAATAAAAATATAGTACAGGAAAAAAAGGTTCAATATAATACCAGTCTCCCGAAGCCATCTCGTTGCAGCTCTGTTACTTTCACCTTCCGCAGAAGCTGTTTCAAAGTTTTACTCCTTAAGCCATCTATTCATATCGGGCCTGTAGGCAGATACAAGGTAATGTGTCTGTCAATCAGTTCTGATCTTGACAGCTTCCCTAATTGCTCGAGCCAAAACTTACATCAGGGAATGCAAGGGGTTATGGGATACTTGGTACAAGTGGGCAGGGTTATATCAAAACTATTGGCCAATTTAGGCTCTATAACTGCTGTATCTTTGTGATTAATGCTCTTTGTGCTTAACAAACACTAAGATATATATGGT
>NW_027130225.1:0-1372 GCF_026122565.2 Emydura macquarii macquarii
TCACAAAGGGTCCCCATGGAGGGAGTGAAGTTCACAAAGGGGCAGCTAGGCCAATAGGAAAGATTCAGGAAAAAAGACAGGAAAAATTCAGGCAACTCAATCATGATCAAATCAAATCATGATGACACAAAATCAAAAATCAAACCACCAAAAATCCTTGAAATCACACGATGAAATCAAATCATGATAACATGCGACATCCCCCCTTTGCTCGTGTGAGTCACAGAGTGAGTCGCACGGGCAAGGTATGCAAGATATTACAATATAACAGTGTAGGGGTCTGCTGGGCTTACCCTATGGCCTTGTGGCTTCTAACTTAGCGTATATTTCTTATTTAATAGCACATGGCACATATGCTAACTTAACCAAATACAACAACTAAAACAATTAACAATGAGTGAAGTATAATAGACATTATCCCTGAAGAGGTGGGGGACCATCCAGTACAAACATTATACCCATGATATGCAGTAAGCTTTGTTAGACTGGTACAGCCCCTGGTATCCAATAGTTTTCTCTCTCCCAGCCCACTGACTTATAACCCAGGGTAACCCAAAGGATCCTATGGCCAATTTTGGTAAGGGGCTTACCTTCCATACTTTATCTCCATAGATTGCTGGTGGGCAATTCTTGCAAATACCTAATTTGACACTTTGAGGCACAATAACCATGACCTTGTGCCCATTCCGTTTGGCAGTGCAGCTGGTTCTGCAAATTAGGATGTACAGGCACTCTTGTAAAACAGTCAAATTCATTTTAAGCAGTACTAGTTTCACAGAAGAATAAAAGGTATACATCACCTTTAACTGGTTAAATCTAAGTTTACAGAGCATTAGGGCTGAAAGGAAAAGCCTTTCATACTCAGTTTGCCTAGAGTTAGATGGCTGCTATAGTCATGGAGCGAAAGCAGGGGGGGGGACAGACTGCTTGCTGTAATGTGATCTCTGATGAATTGAGTTGGGGTGGGCAAACCCTCCTTCTAGTAGCAAAACTCAAAAAGTAAAGAGATAAGACAGCCTCCTCCGATTAGATAAGTAGCTCAGTTGAATTCAGGTTAGGTTCTAAGATCATAGCTGCAGGAAAACATGACCAAGTAGTAGCCGGATTAGGGACGACAGAAAAACTGCAGCATAAACTGCTTGCAGATCTGCACAAATTAGAACTTGAGGTACCTGTGCCAACAGTTCCTTTTGCAATTAGGAAGTGAGGGCTTTGGTGCCTCTATGATCAGAATTTGTAACAAGGCTACTAGTGAATTTAGGCACTCGAAATTTAAAATCACATTCTTTAATTGGTACCAAAAACATTTAATTTCAGGATCTCTTTTCCTACTAACTTCATTGATTTACAGTGCTTCCTGATTCCTTTCTGC
>NW_027130226.1:0-1367 GCF_026122565.2 Emydura macquarii macquarii
GTATATGACTGTAGCCGGGAGGGGTGGTTCCCCTCTGAGGAGGACCCAGAGAGGGAGCCAGACCCACCCTGGCTGACAGAAGCCTGCCCCAGGGAAACACCTGACCGGAAGCCAGGGGGCGGGACTAGGCCTTTAAAGGCCCCAGGGGCCCCACCTGACCGGAAGCAGGAGGGCGGAGCTAGGCCTTTAAGAATCAGGCCGGCGAGCTCACTTGGCAGGAGGTGGCCGAAGCAGAAGGACGTGTCTCCCCCGGAGCTCCTAGCCAACGCTGGGCCGGGGAGCCGGGCTGAGAGGGAGTGGCCGGCCTTAAACACAGACTGGGGCTCGACCGAGGCCTCCCCCAGGTACCCTACAGCCTGGGAGTTGGAGGGACTGCCAGAGACCCCCTCGGCCTGGGAGCCGGAGGAAGGCCCGTCGGGGCTCCCAGTGGACTATGAGCCGGAGGAGAACCCCCCGGAGACACTCGGGGCCTGGGAGACCAAACCAGACCTGCCAGAGCAGTGCCGAGCCTGGGACCCCGAGGACCTACCGGCCCTGCCCGAGGCCTGGGGACCGCAGGACCTGGAGGAGCTACCCTTCGAGGATGAGCCCATGGAGCTCCCTGAGCTGCCGCCCGTGGACGAGGAGGGCCTAGCAGGTCTACCGAACCTCAGCGACCCAGAGGAGGCAGGTACCGGGGGTTTTGGGGAGGAAGAAGCCCAGGGATCGCCACATGTTAGTGGCTGAGTCAGGGGCAACCTGGGCGGCATGTTGCGGCCGGAGCCCCGCCAACCCAGTGGCAAACGTTGTTGCCACTGCCAGGGCCCTGCGCTGGGACGCAGTGGAGACGGGCGGGCCTGCGTCCCCCTCCCCCTTCCCTATCCTCCGTGAGGAAGCCTTCCCCGCTGTGCCGTTCCCTAGAGCGGCTTGCTCACCTGCCAGCCCTGCCTGAGGGCCTGGCCATAAACTGTTTGCCTCGCCAGCCCTGCCTGAGGGCCTGGCCATAAACTGTTTGCCTCGCCAGCCCTGCCTGAGGGCCTGGCCATAAACTGTTTGCCTCGCCAGCCCTGCCTGAGGGCCTGGCCATAAACTGTTTGCCTCGCCAGCCCTGCCTGAGGGCCTGGCCATAAACTGTTTGCCTCGCCAGCCCTGCCTGAGGGCCTGGCCTTAAGACTGCTTGCCTGGCCAGCCCTGCCTGAGGGCCTGGCCTTAAGACTGCTTGCCTGGCCAGCCCTGCCTGAGGGCCTGGCCTTAAGACTGCTTGCCTGGCCAGCCCTGCCTGAGGGTCTGGCCGTAGACTGCTTGCCCCTGAAAAGGGCACAAGACTGCTCCCGGTGGGAGGTAGCCGGGAGGGGGTGGTCCCCCTCTGAGGAGGACCCAGAGAGGGG
>NW_027130227.1:0-1354 GCF_026122565.2 Emydura macquarii macquarii
AACGGCCACAGAACTCTCGTTGCCAAAAACAACGTAGATGTTTCTATCCTTTGAGCTTTTCTTATCAAAGCCAATATGGGAAAAACAACGAGAGTTCTGTGGCCAAAAACAACGTAGATGCTTCTATCCTTTGAGCTTTTCTTATCAAAGCCAAAATGGCAAAAACAACGAGAGTTCGTGGCCCTTTAAAACTTTAGATGCCAAAAACAACGTAGATGCTTCTATCCTTTGAGCTTTTCTTATCAAAGTCAATATGTAAAAAACAACGAGAGTTCTGTGGCCCTTTAAAGACTTTAGATGCCAAAAACAACGTAGATGCTTCTATCCTTTGAGCTTTTCTTATCAAAGCCAATATGGCAAAAACAACGAGAGTTCTGTGCCAAAAAAAACAGATGCTTCTATCCTATGAGCTTTTCTTATCAAAGCCAATATGGCAAAAACAACGAGAGTTCTGTGGCCAAAAACAACGTAGATATTCTATCCTTTGAGCTTTTCTTATCAAAGCCAATATGGCAGTAACAACGAGAGTTATGTGGCCCTTTAAAGACTTTCGTGGCCAAAAACAACGTAGATGGTTCTATCCTTTGAGCTTTTCTTATCAAAGCCAATATGGCAAAAACAAAGTAGATGCTTCTATCCTTTGAGCATTTCTTATCAAAGCCAATATGGCAAAAACAACGAGAGTTCTGTGCCAAAAACAACGTAGATGCTTCTATCCTTTGAGCTTTTCTTATCAAAGCCAATATGGGAAAAACAACGAGAGTTCTGAGGCTCTTTAAAGACTAAAGTCTTTAAAGGGCCACAGAACTCTCGTTGCCAAAAACAACGTAGATGCTTCAATCCTTTGAGCTTTTCTTATCAAAGCCAATATGGCAAAAACAACGAGAGTTCTGTGGCCCTTTCAAGACTAAACTCTTTAAAGGGCCACAGAACTCTCGTTCCCAGAAACAACGTAGATGCTTCTATCCTTTCAGCTTTTCTTATCAAAGCCAATATTGCAAAAACAACGACAGTTCTGTGGCCCTTTAAAGACTTTAGTTGCCAAAAACAACGTAGATGCTTCTATCCTATGAACTTTTCTTATCAAAGCCAATATGGCAAAAACAACGAGAGTTCTGTGGCCCTTTAAAGACTTTAGTTGCCAAAAACAAGGTAGATGCTTCTATCCTTTGAGCTTTTCTTATCAAAGCCAATATGGCAAAAAAAACATAGATGCTTCTATCCTTTGAGCTTTTCTTATCAAAGCCAATATTGCAAAAACAACGACAGTTCTGTGTCCCTTTAAAGACTGAAGTCTTTAAGCGGCCACAGAACTCGTTGCCAAAAACAACGTAGATGCTTCAATCCTTTGAGC
>NW_027130228.1:0-13669 GCF_026122565.2 Emydura macquarii macquarii
GAAACTTTTACCCCAAATGCCTCTGCCATCTGAGTCTTGACTCAAGCGTTGGGAGGGCAAACAGCAGGGAGAAGCCAGAATTGAAAATATGACTCTTGTAATGGAAGCTCTGACTCTCAACTGCAAAATCATTTCTGATTTCCCTCATGCATATTTGCTGGAGGTTTCATCTTACAAAATAAAACAACCGTCACAGACTTCATCATTCTGGGATTCGGGGATCTCCTCATCTATTGGTTCTTCTCTTCCTTCTCTTTTCTAATGATCTACATCCTGACCATGGTTGGGAACATCCTCATCATTGTACTCATTGTGACTGATCAGCACCTTCACTCCCCCATGTACTTCTTCCTGGGGAACTTGTCCTGCTTGGAGACCTGCTACTTCCCTCCACCATCCTGCCCAGGCTGCTGGCCAGTCTCCTGACCGGGGACAGAACCATTTCTGTTACTGGATGCATCACACAATTATATTTCTTTGGCTCTCTGGGAGACACAGAATGTTCTTTCTTATCAGTGATGTCCAACGATTGGTATTTAGCAATATGCAAACCATTGCATTATGCAGCCCTTATGAATGGCAGGTTGTGCCTCGAGCTAGTGGCTGGGTTGGGGCTAAGTGGATTTCTGTCTGCTTTCCATCTTTATATTTATGATGTCACAATTAACATTCTGTGGCCCCAATAAAATGGACCATTTCTTTTGTGGTTTTAGCACAATAATAAAACTGTTCCTGCAGTGATACCCATATCGTGGAAGTTACCGCTTTCACATCTTCCTCCATATTCACATTTCCTCCCTTTCTACTGACTCTGGCATCCTATGTCTGTATCATCTCCACCATCCTGAGAATCCCTTCCACCAGCGGGAGGCAAAAGACCTTTTCCACCTGCTCTTCCCACCTCATCGTGGTGACCATTTTCTACAGGAGTCTGATCATTGTGTATTTGGTATCAGAGTCAGACGCACTGAGGGACCTGAACAAAGTGTTCTCTGTCTTCTGTCCTTAGATTTTTTGTCTTTTAAATCAATACATGTTTAATATGTGTGTTTGTGTGTGTGCCATCAGACTCATTTTGGAGGAAAATTAGGGCATCAAGCCATAGCGTTAGATATTCACTGCGCCCTCATTCCCACGCTAACGTCTGAAGAATTCTATGCATCCCCCCAAATCTGGATTATTATTCTTTGAGAAGAGATGAATTTGCAAGTAAATATTTTACTTAGTTCATGAGAAGAAAAGAATTACAACGAGATGCTTAAGAAATTTAGCATTTGTCGTCTCTTTCTTTGTCCCGAATGATTTTAAAACTGGAATAAAACATACTCTTCACACTTTCCGTTATGTTAAAACTCATTTGAAATATGTGTGTAGGCCACACTTGCAGACATTCGGGAATAATTCAGCTAAATTGTTAAGAAAAGTTGTGTCACACCATTAGATTAGGAATAAATTTCACAAGTGGTCAAATCAGTAGCTCAGGTCACTTTTAAGTGGGACCCTGGTGACATCAGAGGTAAATCAACCAATCCCCACTCTTCATTTCCTGCTAAGTTGAACGTTGCAGTTCTATTACCTGCCACGACTGAGTGAAGGAAGGTAAATGTACAGGTGTGCCAAGAGTTTTCATTGATATCTTAGCCCTCATCAGTATTATTCAGTGTTCCATGGCCACAAGCTTCCTTTCCTTTGTTTCATCAGGGCTGGTGAGTCTCTGCTACACTGTCCCAGGAACAGCCAAGGGAAGGATTGCTGAATTAGGAAGACACAGTTCCCTCCTTTCTGCTCCTTTCTTGCTCCATGTTAGCAGTACTTTGCTGCTGGACAGGACATTAGCGCTGGAAACTAAAATTCTACTATTCCCTGATCCTTCCCACCCACCACTGCCAAAATTGTCCATGTCTTTCTTAAAGTGTGGTGCCCAAATCCGACCAGAATATTCCATCAGAGTCCTCACCAGTGCCAAGTAGAGCAGAACAATTACCTCTCATGTCTTGCATATAATACTCATGATAGTATGCCTGTGACAAAGAGGGAATTTTTGTAATATTTTTATGAGGACTATGCATGCCTCCATTTCCCCTATAAGTTTCATGACTACCATGTCAGGGGGCAAAAGGGTTATGCTTGCTCTCAGGGCAGCCTAAGTGACATAGGTGAGTGTCTCACTCCCTGTCTGGATGGAATGAAGAATCATTAGAAGCTAGTTGAAACCGACTCAAATCAAAATGGGCCAGAGAGGCAATGCACATTCCAGTGACGCATGAATTCTAAACCTTCCCAGGTGCATGCAACCCTTTTCAGTTTGGTGTCATCAGCAAATTTTATAACAATTAGCATATAAGGTAGATGTGAATGGGCCTAGATAGATGGATACATAGATAGATAGATAGATGTAGAGTCAATTTGTGTATACTGGGATTTCTTACCAAAAGGATGTGGGGCCTAACTTCTTAGACTTTCTCAAAAATCCCAGTTTATAATCCTAGCTCTTATAATTGTCCTATCTAGACACAATATTGCTGTTCACCCTTCTCAGTGACATGGGCCCTGCTATTCCTCTCACTCACTGTGGCGTAAAGCATGAATTACTCCACACTGAAGTGGATGGAAATCACTGGTTTAAAACTAAGAAAAGTAGGTGCAATTTTTGGACAATGATGGTAATAAACACAGGAACAATTTACCCAGGGTCAGAGCGGATTCTCCATCACTGGTAATTTTTAAATCAAGACTTTTTTGCCCCTAAAAGTTTTGCTTAATGAATTATTTTGGGGATGTTCCGTGGCCTGTGATATACAAGAGATCAGACTCGATGATCCCAGGGGTCCCACAAAGTGCTACTTGTAACTTGCTTTAGTCCCTTCCTTGTGATGTGGCTACTTTTTAAATTTGTGATGTGATGTGCCTCATTCTTAGCTCCCCTCTGCTGACTTCACACCAGTAATACTCCATTAATTTCACAGGAGTTACTTTTGATTCAGGCTGGGTCCTTCAAAGTCAATGGGCCAGCTGCCCAGCTGTTCTGAATCGGTGTACGGTATTGAAATCAATTTGCCAGAACCCCCACTGATGTAAACTGACATTGCTTCATTGGAGTCAATAGACCAGATCAACAGCGAGTGCAACTCAATGGCTTTTCTTTCCTCTTCTGAGTTTCATTAGAGTTACTTTGCATCAGCTGAATATCTGACCAAGTGCATTGATTTATGTTGACAGAAGCGGAGTAGTGGAGATTCAGGAATGAAGAACCAATCCTCTGTCACAGAATTCAAGTTGGTGGGTCTGTCCAGCCACCCTGAACACCAGATGTTACTCTTTGTGGTATTCACCTTCATCTACATGGCAGCCCTAGCTGGAAACATCCTCATCATCCTCACGATTACTGCCAGCAGCAGCCTCCACACCCCTATGTATTTTTTGCTCATCAACTTGTCCTTGATAAATATTTTATCCATCTCAGTGTCTGTCCCCAAAATGCTGCTCAACCTTCTGGAGCACAGGAAGACCATTTCCTTCTTGGGTTGCCTTGCGCAGATCTGTCTCTTCACTTGGACTCTGGGAAGTGAAACTCTGGTCCTTGCTGCCATGGCTTTTGACCGCTACGCTGCTATTTGCCACACTTTGCATTACACCCCCATCATGAGGAGAGGGGTTTGTGTTGTGTTAATTGCTGGTGCATGGATAGCTGGGGTGGCCAATTCCGTGGTCCATACAGGACTTGTTCTCCAGCTGTCCTTCCACTGCTCGACCGTCATCAACCATTTCTTCTGTGAATTGCCACCAGTGCTAAGACTGTCCTCCTCAGACACCAGCCTCAATGAAATTCTAACTTCTCTGTCTGACTCAACCTTTGGGATGGGGAGCTGTGCGATAATTCTAATATCCTATTATTTCATCCTGAGAACTATCCTGAAGATTCACTCCCCAGAAGGCAAGAAGAAAGCCTTCTCCACCTGCTCCTCCCACCTCATAGTGGTCAGCTTGTACTACTCCACAGTCATTTATACCTATGTACACCCCTCCTCGCCCTACTCTGCAGACAGAGACAAAGTGATCACTGTCCTATATTCAGTTATAACTCCAGTCCTCAACCCTATCATATACTGTCTGAGAAACAAAGATCAGAGAGGGTCTCAGGAAACTGAGGAGAAGACTTGGGCTATTTCAAAGACAATAACATTATCTATCTATCTAGCTAGCTATCTAGAGTACTTATCAGTATAGTATTTGTGAACTAAAAAGATTATTTGTTCTTGTAAGTTCCTGCAGTTGTATTTACTTTTCAAATAGAATAAAACATGCTTTGTTTTTTTTACCATTGATGATTAGTTGGCTATCCCTGTAACACATCTGGGAACAAAGAATGCAGGTTGGGAGATGTTTTTTTAGAAATCAGTGACTCAGAGAAGGCTTCAGGGATTATCATAGGAAATTGCCTCAACATGAGCTTTTATTGTGATGCTTTGGCAAAAAGGGCTAATGTGATCCTTGGGAATATACAAAGTGGAATATCATGTGGGGATGTGATCTTGCCTCTGTACATAGCATACTGAGACTGCTACTGAAATACTGTGTCAAAATTGGGAAGATGAGGCTAAATGAATTCTTCGCATCAGTCTTCACTACAGAGGATGTGACGTGAGCCATTCTTTTTAGGTAACAAATCTGAGGAACTATCCCAGATTCAAGTGCTATTAGAAAAGGTTTTGGAACAAATTGATAAATTAAATAGCAATAAGTCACCAGGAGCAGATGGTATTCACCCAAGGGTTCTGAAGGAACTCAAATGTGAAACTGAAGAACTACTAACTGTGGTATGTACCTGGTCGCTTAAATCAGTTTTTTTACCAGATGACTGGAGAAAGCTAATGTGACACCAATTTTTAAAAAAGGCTCCAGAGGTGATCCTTCCAATTACAGGCCAGTAAGCTTAACTTCAATGCCAGACAAATTGGTTGAAGCTACATAGTAAAGAACAGAATGATCAGACACATAGATGAACACAATACATTGAGGCAGAGTCAACATAGTTTTTGTAAAGGAAAACATGGCTTACCAATCTATTAGAATTCTTTGAGGGGATCAAAAAACATATGAACAAAGGTGAAACAGTGGATATAGTGTACTTAGACTTTCAGAAGCCTTTGACAAGGTCCCTCACCAAAGGGTCTAAAACAAAGTAAGCAGTCATGGAATAAGAGGGAAGGTCCTCTCCTGGATCAGTAACTGCTTAAAAGATAGGAAACAAAGGTTAGGAATAAATTATCATTTTTTTCAGAATGGAGAAAGGAAAATAGTGGTGTCCCCCAGGGGTCTGTACTGAGACCAGTACTGTTCAACATATTCATACATGATCTGGAAAAAGGGGTAAATCGTGAAGTGGCGACATTTGCAGACAATGCAAAATTACTCAAGATAGTTAAGTAGAAAGCAAACTGTGAAGAGTTAAAAAGAGATCTCACAAAATTGGGTGTGCCGGCAAGAAAATGGCAGCTGAAATTCAATGTTGATAAATGCAAAGTAATGCACATTGAAAATCTAATTCCAACTATACATACAAAATGATAGGGTCTAAATTAGCTCTTGAGACTCAAGAAAGAGATCTTGGAGTCATTGTGGATAGTTCTCTGAAAACATCAACTCAATGTGCAATGACAGTCAAAAAAACTAACAGAATATTAGGAATCATGAGGAAAGGGACAGCTAATAAGACAGAAAATATCATAATGCCTCTCTAGAAATACATGGTACGCCCACATCTTGAATGCTGTATGCAGATCTAGTCACCCCATCTCAAAAGAGATATATTAGAATTGGAAAAGGGCAACAAAAATGATTAAGGGTAGGGAACAGCTTTCACGTGAGGAGAGATCTAAAAAATTGGGACTTTCAGGTTGGAAAAGAGACGACTAAGGGGATATGATAGAGGTCGATAAAATATTGACTGGTGTGGAGAAAGTAAATAAAGATATGTTATTTGTTAGAAATAACCAAACAGGTTCTCCCTAGGGCGGATTGGGGAGACGGAACCCTTTACTGCCTGCTCGTGCCACCTCGATGCCATGAGTGAGCAACGAGGGGGTTACTTTACAATTCTTTTATCCATAACAGTATGTAAATGTACACATTTCCAGCAACTCCCCATAGACCCTTATTTGGTTACATTGACACCTATAAAATGAATATTAACAACTACATGATGAATATAATTATACCCGCCCCAGTTTGTTGTTTACAGGATTATTGCAAAGAGCGCAGGCACATTACCTTGAAACTTACTAACATTCTTTAAAATATACAATATGCAAGGGAGGGCAAGAAGATAATGCTCTGTTCCCACCAAAGGCCTTGTGCAGGAGCGGTGATAGTTAGCTTCAGTCTCGTCCCCTGTGCAGATGGCCAGGAAGGGAGGAGAAGAAGAGAGATAACATACTCTAACTAAAATTCATACCAATTAGCAGAAACAAGGTTTGCCCGTGCCTTGACCTCGTTCCCTGTAGTTTAGGCTTGACCATTTGTCCAGCTTTTAACTCTTTACTCTCCTACATTATTTATTCCTTCATATAACACGAGAACTAGGGGTCACCTAATGAAATTAATAGGCAGCAGTTTTAAAACAAATAGAAAGAATACCTCACTCAACATGCAGTCAACCTGTGGAACTCTTTGCCAGAAGATTTTGAGAAGGACAAAACTATAACAAGGTTCAAAAAAGAACTAGATAAATTCATGGAGGATAGTTCCATTAGTGGCTATTAGCCAGAATGGTCAGGGTTGCAAACCCATGTCCTGAAGTGTCCCCAACATCTGTTTGCCACAAACTTGGAGTGGTTGACAGGCTATGGATCACTTGATGATTGCCTGTTCTGTTCATTCTCTCTGAAGCACCTGTCATTGGCCACTGTCGGAAGACAGGAGACTGGGCTCGATGGACCATTGGTCTGACCCAGTGTGGCCGTTATTATGTTTTTATGCCCACACTTAAGGAGGGATGTGGAAATAATGAAGAAAGTTCAAAAGAGGGCCAGACAACTGATCTAGGGGCTGGAAACATTGTGAAATGTTTGCATGGGTACCAATTAAGAAGTTATGTATTTATACTGGAAATTACGTTCTTAAAGCATTGAAGCTAAAGGCAGAGCAGGAGGAAGTGACATACCTTGGACAGGTTCTTTTCAGGCAGGGGGTAGTGGCCACTTGGCCTTTACATCTGGTCATTCTGTACTGTGTGCCTCCCAGTGCAAATCTAATTGAAAACGGAGCTCCCAGCTGATGAAGACCACAGAATGAGCAATGGATCACACAATCTGCAGGAAGGGACACACAGCAGGAGGGTGTCCTGTTTATGAGTAAGATCAAAGAATTAGTCTGGCAAAGGAGGACAATGCAAGGAGACACATGGAATCCTTCACCGAGAGAACAAGTGGGCAGTGTGGTTTGTTCATGGAAAAGGGATGTGGCGGGGTACGCCTGCTCCGCCCTGTGGATCCTGCGCTTCACCGGCTATGCCAGTGGTGCGGCTGGGAAGGGAGTGCAAGGTGGGGGGGCCCGGTCCCGCCTTCTGCCCCAGGCCCCTGACCCAGGGACCCTGTGAGGAGTGGTCTCACCCTGCTCAGTCCCTGAGACCGACTACCTTCCCTGGGTCGCCTGTCCGTGGCCCCCCGGCCTGTAGCCTGCTCCCTGGTACTGGTGTGAGGGGTTGTTCCGCCTTCCCCGATTGGAGCCTTCTCCGCCTCAGTGTGGTAGCCGCAGCGGATGACAGCCCCAAGCCCTGTGGCTGTCGCTGCAGCAGGGTAGGGCAGCTCTTCTCCGCTCTGCTTTGCTTTGCTTCACTTCGCTCTGTGCCTCCTCTCCTCTGGCTGTTAACTCCCTTCAGCCCTCCTGGCCTGCCTGAAGTGGAGGCTTTTATCTGCTGGGGCAGCTTCTTTGATAGGCCCCAGGTGGCCTAATTGGCCCAACTGTCTTGAATTAGCCCCAGCTGGGTTACCCAGGGAAGAGGGCTTTATGGAGCCTGGGGCTGATATACATGCCCTCCAGAACTCTTTCATAGCCGTGCAGTCTGGCCCTGTCACAGGGATCACAGCCTGCCTGATTGACTAGCACTGGAGAGCAGTGCTGTATTACAGATGAAGTAATTCTAGGGTTGAAAATGTATGTAATGATTTTATTTCGTATGTTACTCTTTGTTTCCAATATCTCTTCTTGAGATCACTCAAACCTGTGCGCTTTGTTAAATAAACTTTCACTTGCGTTCACTACAAACATGTCTCAGTGCCGCGTGTTTTGTGGAATGCTTGATCTAAGCTCTAACTAGGAAGTTGTAGTGACAATGTGAATACCGCGAGTGCCCGGTGCTCCAGCGGCTGAATGCTTCAGGGGGTTGCTCAGAGGACTCTAGGGCAGGCGTGTGTCTCTTGCGGACCTGCAGAGGGACAGCGGAGCCCATGTAGGCCGATCGAGCAGTGCTTGTGGTGTCCCACCCAGTGCAGTTGAGGAGTTGACCCATGGTGGGGACAGACAGTCGTCCTCACACTCGAGTCAGGTGGTAGTGAGGTGCCTAATAGGCCTGGGCACCATGGGAAGCCTCTCAGTCTCCTGAGGCTTGTAAAGTTTTAGCCTAATTGAAATCTCAGTACAGGGGCATCTGGGTGACGTTTAACGTTCTGTGATATACAGCAGCTCAGACTGGATGATTTAATGGTCCCTTCTGGCCCACAAATCAAAGAATCCATGACTTTCCCCATCACTTCTCCTGTCTTTAAATGACTCCATCATACTCACGAGAGCACAGTTCACTTCTTTAGGTCGCTCACACTTGGTCTATATTCTCTAGCTACTCTTTGGAGGCATGGACTGTTTCCCACTGCGTGTTCCTGCCGCACAGAGCACTATGGGACCTTGGTCTTCACTGGGACCTGCAGTTGCTATAATAATCACATAAACATGCTGGTTAATTTTCATTCCAGGGTAACATCCAGTTTGAAACTTTTCCTTTCTCCTAAAATGTGAGTAGGGAGCCCTGGGTTCTGTTCCTGGGTCTGCCACGGACCTGCTGTGTGAGCTTCAGCAAGGCACCTCCCCGCTCAGTGCCTCAGTTTTCCCTCCCACACTTTGTCCATCTTCTTTAGTTAGATTGTAAGCCCTTTGGTGGAGGGTGGGGTCTCTTTCTGTACTATGTATAGAACCCTGATCTTGGGTGGGGCCTTTATGTGCTATAATCTCAGTAATAGCAGTAGATGTGCTGACACCAGGATCTGAGACCTGTTGACACAGCTGTTAAAAGGCAGTGTAGACGTACCCTCCTAGGCTGGTGTGGCAGACTAGCACGCTGTCAGGGCTGCATGTGGGCACACCCAGGGCTGGAATACCAGGGAGGGAGGAGCTGCAGGTCCCAGTTGTGGTGTATTGAGAGAGCTCTCTGTGGGGAGGGGGCGGTGAGAGGGGCAGGGAGAAAGGTGACTAGCACAGGGTCGGGATCCAGGGGATCTGTCAGCATTGTGGGGTTGAGGCAGGGCAGCCAGGACAGAGGGGTTGTCGTTCAGTATTGAGGTGTACTGGCAGAGCTGAGAAGTAGTTTGGGGTCAGGAAGAGGAGAGGTATTATAGGACTGTGAAGAGATCCCAGGGCTGGGGTAGCAGGGGGTGCAGGTCAGGACTGGAGAATGTTGACTGAGGTGTTGGGAGGAGCCCAGGACTGGGATAAAAGGATAGAGGGGCAATGGCAGAGCTCTGTGTGCATGTGTGCGCTTGTGACAGAGCAGGCATTTTTCAGAATATTTTGGATGAATGGTGTGCGTGCCTCAGTTTCCCCTCTGCGGTGCATGGTTAACCAGGGGGTGGGAAAAGGCTCTTTACTCTAGGCAGACACACAGGGATGACCGACATCCATGCTCATGGAGAGTTTGAGAAGACAATGGCCACTCCAATTGCCCGGACATTTGTTACCTAGCAACACCAACCCTGGAGGGTCCAGCCAGGTGTGACCAGCTGGAGAACAAAGGACAGGGGAGGGGCCAGGTGGGGTTGTTAAGTGACAGGGGAGATGCTCCTCGATTGGGAGTCAAGAGGGCTCTGGGTGTAGGCCCAAAGCTTGATTCTGTTATGTTGATTCTATGTGAAATACCCCTATTCTTTTGATACGTGATAAACCACCACAGCAGTTTCTGTGCGGCTTTGCATTTTAGCCATTTAGGGTGATTTGTTCATTACTGATAAGTTTGTATGAAACCACCATTTGATTGTCCGAAACTAACATCTGGTCATTGATTCTCCTGTTTGTAAAGTTCCCAAAGATCATCCTGTGAAACTCTTGCTATTCTTGAAGTGCACATGTTGTAAGATCACTGCTGAAAGTAACATCAGTAAATGGTCTGAAACAGAAAGATTCAGTGTGAAATGAGGATGTTTTGTAATAGTAGTGAATGGTTTAGATAAAAAGAAATGTTATTGTTTCTGAAGGACACTTGTGTCTTCCACTTACACGTTTTAAGTAAATGTTCAGAGATTAGGGTGTGACTAGATGAATGAGTGATGTGTGTATGTCAGACCAGGGAGCGATGGAGAAAGGTGCCTGCCTTGGATGGTTAAGGGAGTGAAGGTAACAACTTTTACCACCCGGATGGCTGAAGACTGCCCTCCCTGATGACCCCGGGATCCATCTCACAGGACGAAAACAAGATGAACTATGAAAAACAAATAAACAAGGGTCATGCTTGCAAAACATGGGTGATTACTAATCACACCAGGACACAGATGCAGCATGACGAAGCAGAACCCATAGAGTGGCATAAGAGCTTGCCCCTATAAAAGGGACGAAAGGATGAGGACTTTGGGTTTGGTTCTACAATCATCCTCCAGGGGCATCGGTGCACGCCGGCAGACCCCTGCTCCCTCCCTCCTGTCTTAGCCACCTGGCCAGTGGACTAACACGAGCAGCAGAGGCTGGTAACTGTACTCCATCTCTGTAGAACTTGGTGTGTGTGCAGGTAATTGCTTTTTGAAATCTTTGTATTCACAATAAACGTGGTGTGTTGCTTTGTCCCCCTGAATAAGATCCTGCTGTTTATTTTATAACAGGGGGGCTCCAGGCTCTGGGACTGACCCGGATGGACTAGGCTGTATTCTTCCATTCTTATGTTAACTCTGGACTCTCTACGCTGTGCTAGTTTAAAGCTCTGGCTGAAAGTCACTGCACATGAAGGAAGGTGGTGGGGGCACATTGCTCCCCTTTGGGGATGCAAATGTCCCTTAGGTGTCCAACTCAGGGGGACCCGCTGCCAGGCACTCACAGGGTGAAGCCGGGGTGCCGAAGGCTCCCAGGTGCGGTCCCAGGAGGCAGAGAAGCCACAAGGTTTACCCTAGTGAGACCCCAACACACCGAAGGGGTCCTCCTAGGGACCATTCCAGAACGGTTTGTGAGAGACGCAATTTCGAAGGAAAATTAAGCCTCATTCATGATCTCCCAACTCAACTCCCAGATTTCAGGATTGATTTTTTTTTAATGCTAGTGTGATTCGCACAGTTTGCCGGAATACAGTGGCCCCACCAGGATGAGCTCTGTCTCCTCCTCCCAGAATGGCCCCCGGAACCAGTCCAACACCCTGGGCCAGGCCTGGCCCTGCCTCTCCCACTCAGGACTCACCTTCCCCCCATTCTGCACTAGGCCTGCCTCCTCCACAGGGCCTAACCTCCCTGTCCATGGGCCTGCCCTCTGCCCCCTCACACCAGAAACTACCCCCCCACACCCTGGGCCTTCCCCTCCACCCCCCCCCTCAGCAGGGCCTATCGCCACCCTGACCATGGACCTGCACCCTGCCCCCCCTTGCCATGGACTAACCCCTCCCACACACCCCAGGCCTGCCCCATCCACAGTACTTAACCTCACCCCTGCCCTGGGCCTGCATCCTCCCCCCGCCCATGCTGGGTCCTACCCCACTCAGCAGGACCTATCATCACCCCCACCCTGGACATGAGCCCTGCCCCCCCATGACACTGATACCCCTCCCCACACACATCCCAGGCCTGCCCTGTACAACACCCTCTTCAGTACCTATCCCCACCCTGAGCCTGCATCCTGCCCACCACCCTATGCTGGGTCCTACCCCCACACACCGTGGGTCTGCCCCTACACCCCCTTTTCTTGGGTCCCACCTCCTACACCCCAGGGCTTGGCCTGCCCCCAACACCCCAGGACCTCACCCTCTCACTTCCAGGGCCAGGTCTATCCGCCCACATACCCTCGAGCCTAACCCCTCCCCCCCAGACTCTCCCCACCCGTTCAGGTAACCGCGGTTTGATTACACAAGATTTCACTCGGTTGCCCTTAGTTAAGTTGCCCAATGTTCTCCAGGGCTTTGGCTCTGACAAATTAAAAGGCAGCCCCACTGTGAAATGAGACTCTGTCATCCTAACCTCAAGCCGAGCTGTCCAGCAAAGGTGGTGGGGACGGGGAGGAATTTAAACAAAAAATGTTTAATAAAGCGTTTTATGATGCTGTAATAGAGTTTTTGTAAAGAGTTCTGACCTGTTACATCAACCACTAGTGAGGTTTATAAATCCACTGGCCATATAACTATATGGATTTATGTCTGGAAAAAAGAGAGCAACTCATGATTTATATCCCAAATCTCTTGCTTTTTAAGAGTTTGTCTCTCAATTTCTGAGCCGAAGGTGTTGGCAAGGAGCACCCGACCTGTGGATCTGTGACAGTGCATGAGCCCAGAGATGGAAGAGCCTTGTGAGTAGGGTTCTGTGGGCTAGGACCGAGGACACGGGCAGAACTGGGGATCCTGGCAAAGCCTATCACAACCCAGGAGCATTGGCTGATCTCTGTCACGAAGGCCTAGAAACCTGGAATTGCCTTTCACTCGCTGTGCCTGGGCCCTGTTGCCTTGGATAACCTAGTGGGAATCTCCAGTTTCTTTACTGCAGTCCACACACGCGATTAAATTCCTTCACTAGGGTAGACTCTGGTGGAATTTATGAATGAAGGGACAGACTTTCACAGCAGCCGGCATAACTGGCTTGACCCTTTTTACTTTACACATCAGGGGGCTGCTTAACATAGGAACAAACCCCTCCTTTCCTTTGTCTAACTTTAATCCATGCCTCCGACTTTCTTTTCTAACCAGCCCCGATGGGACTGCCACCGAGACCTGCATTTCCCGACAACGTTTCCGTGCTAATGCCCCGTCTTGGGACCCATTACAACGAGGAGTGACTGTTTCTGCCACTGGCCCTTAATTCCCTGAGAGCTTTGACAAACCTCCTGGCAACGGGCAGATCTCAGCTGGCACGAACGTTGCTCAGAGTGCTGATTAATGCTCCTGTAGTCATAACAACCTATGTTTTGGCCTGTAAATCCCGAGAGAGCCCAGGTGTGCCTGGCTAATAGGAGAAGTTTCTTTTTAGCAGCTGTGTTGCTAATGGGGATGATTTTCATGAGCACATAATGAAGCGTCTTTAAAAAAATGATGATTCTTTTTATCCTAAGCAAGAGTCAAAATGGTCAGGGTAACAGCCCCATGCTCTGGGTGTGCCTCCTAATGCTCCCCACGGAACAGGAAAAGTTTTGCAGTTAGCCCCCCTGCCAGAAATGGATGCCTTCGAAAATGAAACCAGAGGTCAGGCCATAAGGCAGAAAGGGGGAAGGGAAAGCCGCCAAAACT
>NW_027130229.1:0-1357 GCF_026122565.2 Emydura macquarii macquarii
AGCCTTAGTGCATGCTGGGTTTGCTCCGGGACCCGTGTCCCGCTGCTCGGAATCGCGGTTCTGTCCGGCCGGTGCAATGCTCCGAGGGAGCGGGGGGGTCGATCTACAAATAACACTCTACAAATAACATTGGATGTTATTACAGGAAATGCTTTTTAAAAATATGAAAGGTACGTGACAGTCACAAAGCCCCCTTTTCAACACAGCTCTGGGATCCCCCTCCGCCCTCCCCCCCCACACAGCGGTGAACTCCAAGCTCCCTCGGCCGCCCATGGAGGCTCGGAGCTCCAGATTCCCTCCACCGCCCGCGCTGGCAGACAGCTGCAAGGTCCCAGCTCGGAGCACCGGGCTCCCCGCCCAGCAGCTAAGAGCTGCGAGTTCCCCGCACCAGTGGCACTGAGCCGGGGAGTCCCTGCCACCATGGCCCCGAAACGCAGAGTCCCTGCCGCTTGCAGTGGCTCGGATCCAAGAGGCCCCCACCGCCTGCCCTGGTTGACAGCAGCGGGGCCTCCCCGCAGCCGCTGACAGCTGTCGCCCCCTGCGGGCAGCAGGACTGCGATCTGCGGAGTGCTCAGAACCGGACCTGACAGCTCGTGTCCGCCCCAGGAGGTGAAAACGGACGGGAATAATTCCACACAGTTTTCTGCTTTATAACACCCGCAGTCCAACACCCGCACCCCACCTTTTATCTATTTTTGAACAACAAAAAGGAGCCCCACCCTAGTGACGCTTCAAAAAACTAGATACAAAACCGTGAATGTTCCTATCCACGGAAATCTTTTAGGAAAAACAAAACATTTATACGATCTGAAAAGAAACCAAATTTTACCCAAAACCGGCGGAGGCGCAGCCCGGGCAGGAGCCTCCCCTCAGTAACGCACGGTGACCCCGCCGGCGGGTGGGCGATCGACCCCCCCGCTCCCTCCGAGCATTGCACCGGCCGGACAGAACCGCGATTCCGAAAAGCGGGACACGGGACCGGAGCAAACCCAGCCCAGCGGGCGGGGCCGCGCGTCATTCTGCGCAGTGCATCATGGGTATGCTAATAAGTCTTCCCGGCTCGGAGCGCCAGGGAGGTTCCCGCCTCCGAGCTGCCTCACGGGGCACGGGTATCCGGTATCACACCCAGCGGCCCGGTCTGTGTAAACGCCTAAGTCTCCACTCCCTGGGGCTTTACCTTCCCAAACACCAAAGCTGCCTCCTAAAGGAAGCTGCGGACACATTTATTTCAACTTCCCTGGGAAAAATGTGACCATCTGTGAGTGCAGAGCTGATAAAAGCTCCATTACATGCAGGTGCTACAGCCCCACCTAAGAAACTTGATCTTTCTTTAGCTTCACCAGACTTTCCGGGTGAC
>NW_027130230.1:0-1347 GCF_026122565.2 Emydura macquarii macquarii
AAGCACCTACCTCCCATTGATTTCAGTAGGAGTGAAGTGTCTGACCTGCTTCAGCACCTGGACAACCTGGAGTGTGTCTGTCTGCATCTTTAGGTGCCTAGTAAGGGAAAAGCTGCTTCTCAGAGCCTTAGGCCTGGTCAGCACCAGAAAATCAGATCGGCAGAACTGTCTGTCAGAGGCATGAAAAATGCACACCCCCAAGGGTGTAGTTAAGTTGACTGTGTCCCCATTTCGCAGGGACGTGGGGTAACTGCACCGATGGGAGAACCCCTCCGTCTGCATAGGGAGCGTTTACACTGAAGTGTAACACTGAGGCAGCTGCAGCAGTACCACTGTAGTGGTTTAAGTGTAGTGTTATCTAGCAGCTCTGTGTTCATGGGGAACCAGGGTGCAAAACCCCAACTTTCTCTCTCTGGCTGACCTGAATACCCCGCTCAATAACCCGCCCCTCCCCCCCAGCCCATGCTTGAACCAGAAACCAAAGGCATTTCAATATGAAAAGGCAGTGGAAAACTCTCCCATCAAGGGTGCTACAACTCCCCATGTCTCATATACATCAAAGATGTAAAAAGGGGGCATACAGAAGCCTCATCTACATCGAAGATGGAACACGCACTGAACTCTGGGATTGCTGAAGTAGGGATGCACTGCATGACGGGAGATGTCTGCTATTGATGTAAATAAACCCACACCTGTACACATCCAGCTCCGCAGTTATCAGACCATTCCAGTTATTGATATGCAAAACACTGAATCCTGGTTGCATTGTGAGTTCTCTCTCAAGGAAAAGCGCCCTTCCACGAATGATCAGCTCCTTTTGTCCAGGCACTGTTTATCTATAAACAAACCTGGGGTCTACAAAACCCCCTATCACAGTTCAAACCCCTGTTCTGATGCTTGGATCCAAGTTCTGCATCAGTTCCACTGGAACTTGTCTTCTTTTCCTGACTGATCCTGGTGGGAGCTCTGCCAGACTCAAAGCAGTACATTAGTAGAATCACACCCCTGTTCCAGGAAGGTAACCCTAATAAATGAGCATACCCCAAGTTGAAGGGCAAATCTGGTAACAGTAGACAAGCCCTTTGTGCCTCTTCTCTCACTGACATCGTATCATCTGGAAGCTGTGATCGAATGCTTGTTAGCACTGGTGATACAGGGATTGTGACTCATTATTGATTTTTCTTTTTCTCTCTTTCCTTCCAGAGGGGCTAGCTGCAGAGAGAGGTGAGAATCCTGAGTAGCTGTTTTAGGGCAGTGTTACCCACACACTAGGCATCCCACCTTTTCCCAGTCTGTAGGGCTCCAGGCATACACCAGTTAAAGCACCCCCCACCCACCAGTCTGTAG